>NC_054868.1:34525257-34827757 GCF_018320785.1 Cheilinus undulatus | reverse complement strand
TCTCCCTCATACACTGCTGTCTGTCGGTGTCATATCGGACCTGTATGCTAAATTCAGACACGTATTGTCTTGTTAACCAAACAGCAACAGCTACAATATAAGTGAAGAGAAAATGTATCGTTTTATACATTAATATTTAATCAGAAGTAAGCGCCGACTGAGCGCTCTGTCCTCTCACTGTTAGCCAACGCACTGTGACCATCCGTGCATATTTGGAGAGGACGAGGAGAACGGAAGTAAGCTAGCAGATACTCATTTTTAACATCGTCCAGCCTGCCTGCCTCAATAAAAACTTGGGATTAAAGTGGTGCTCCTCTTAAACATGACGACCACCTGTACTGCTATTGCCCTGAGCCTGCCCTGTCTGTATCAGCTGCTGCAGGGCACTTTCTCGCCATCATATCAGCTGCGGAGCATGGCCACTCACACTCCAGACGCAGAGGATTACGCATGACGAGAGGAAATAAAAATTAAAGGATTGGGCATGAATTTCAAATCTTAAATCAAAGCGGAGTGAAGTTTTTGTGGCAACAGGTAAAACTGCGCGCCTGGCATGCACGCACCTCTCTCACCTTGTCATCTCACGGGGAGGGAGGCAGAGGGCAGGAGGCAGGAAGGAGGGGGAGCAGGGATATAACGCTATAGTTTCAGCAGACCCATTATTCTCCGCTACTCTGCATAATCGATTGTAACTGCTTCACCACACTGCTGCGTCTGCTGTCAGACATGAGTACGATGGTGCACATTTCCTTCAGAACTCAGATGTCCGCAGCTTTTTGTGTAGTTTAGAGAGGCAAGCGTATTTTCATGTCAAATTACGTACCTGGTATGCAAAATGCGTACAGGTTGGCAGGTTTGAAGGAAGAATTTAGATTCTTTTGGTTTTATGAGCTTTTTCTATGAGCTTTTAACATGTTTTATGTTTGAAGGTGAATAAGATAAGTTAAATATCAAACTCCATACTGATTCACTCTTTAATATCTATTTTATTGATTTAATTCTCAATATTTCACTTAAAATACTTATTTCAAACACTTTTTAAATCCCAGCTCATCAGTTATTGAGTCTGTTAAAACTGCTGGTGTTTCTGTTCTGTTTAGAGTCCGTTCATTGTCTGTTATAAACTCGGTTTCTTCTCTATTATTTTTCTCTACTGGTGTTGTGAAGTTGCAATGACGTCCGCTGTGTAGCAGCGTCCAATCAGAGAGTGATATCTAATAAGGGGGCGTGTCTTTGAGTAAAAAGAGTTCCAGGAGGCCTGCTCTCATGTGTCTCTGCTCATCGGTCTTTAAATCTCAGTCCTCAGGCCTTGGTCTTCTGTCTTCAGACCAGCTAATGGTCTTTGGGACGTTCTTGAAGATGGTGGATCAGAAACTACTTCTGGTTCGACAGAAGACCGAGGACTAAGCGACTTGGGATATGGCTAATAAATAATGCCAGGCAACTACGATGCAGCTGCCATTGCAGGAATACATTTTTAGGTGGGCAACACAAGGCACAATAATCGTGACGACTGTCAGACTGAATCAATCCTCCCAACCAAAGTCAGCAATCAGAGGCACTCTGACCCAAGATTGTAAATATTAGACATGTTCAGCATTTATGACCAGGAATCCTGTTGTGTATGGTGAGCACTAAAGACAGACAAGCAGACATGAGCACAATTGTGACATGAGGAATAGCGAACCAGGAAGCAGGCCGACTTAAAGAGGAAGTATGACAAATATACAGCCATGCAACGATACTAAACAGCAGCACCATAAGGTGCTGGTAAACAGGAAGTGATTTGTGGCAACAAAACAAGTATCAAAAATCATGAACTATAAGACATACCATAGACGAACTGATGAAGGAGGGAGCTGGACAGAAATGGCATGAATCTAACCACAGTACCTTCTTAAATCACGTTTGACCACATAAAATTTGGTGCTTAAGTGAAGTAAACTCTGTGTGGTAAAAATGACTGCCTGTGATCTTTCTAGGTAAAGTGGTCAGACTTTATTGCCTTTTAATTCAATATAAATGTGGAAATAGTCAAAAGGCTGCAGTGGTCTGTCTAGTGCCAAATCACCTCAGAAAACAGCAGTGTACATTTACACCGGTTGTAGAGCGTTTTTAAGTCTGTTTTTTTTTCCAGTCTTCATTTAGCAAAATACATATTTTTTTAATTTAGTCAGTGCCAAGTTTTTTTGCCAAGCCCCCCCCCCGACCCTTGGTTTGTGCGCAGAAAGGCCATTTGTTCTTTCATGACCTGCTATGTACTCAAAATTATTGTTCTACACCAGCAGATTTATGCTAAAAAGATACACAACTTGAGGACTCTGTTATAGAAAAAAATTTGTTGACCAGGCAGAATTTTTTGAAGCAACATTTAATCTTGTAGTGTCATAAGAGTTCCTTAAATAGTAGCCTAAAACATCCTGACTGTTTAGAGCTTTAGTTAAACTCACCAAGCACAGTGCAAGTAGGGGAAGTTGACAGAAGACCACATCTCACAGAATATCCTGTCACTGATCCAGCAGAGCAGAGCCAGCGCCCACCAGATCCCTGAGATCAGACCCAGCTTGAAGACTCGAGGGTTTTCACACCTGAAGAGACCAAAGAGACGTGTGAGAAATATGTGCAAGTCAGACACAAATACACACCTATGACAGCTGGAATATAACCAAAGCAGTAAGCACATAGTTTCTGACCCATGATGCTTTCCATTCTTGCATATTGTTACATCAACAACAACTTCCTGTAAGTATAGTTTCTAGGATAACACAATAAATCTACTGTAATTTTCACTGTCATTGCAATATAAGAATGTATAGAAAATAATAGCAAAGATTGGCCGATAAGACAATGAGAAATCTGTTTTTATGATCAATGCTTGCACAGCAATGCAAACATTCAACCAACCAGTCAGAGCCTTACTCAAAAGGCCGATGCATTCACACCATTCAACCAACCAATCACATCTGTCTTTAAGCCACCATGAGAACAGCTGATGTCATTTCTGTGGTCGGGTCTAACTCACATAAAATACAACTGAAGAGGACTCTGAGGCAAATAAAACCACTCATCTGCTATCATGCATTCATTTTGATTTAGAAGACAGAGACAGCAGAAAGTCACTGGACCTGGACTACAATGGCTAAAATGCACATTTAACAGCTGTTAATTTATCCCACAACATATTGCCATTGTAATGTTAAACAATGTAACTGGAAATCACAGGTTTTGCAAGTTGTACAAGCCAAATTCATTCTAACCAAAAGGCATCTTGAGCCACTCACAGGACTGTATTTCATACAGTTACTCACACGATGCAGGGATGGGGATGGTCTAATTCAGAAAATTACTAGGGTTGACAAAACACTAGATTTTTAAACTTAAAATACTGGTGATGGTATCTCTTTAAAACACATGGTAACATAAAAGTCTTGAAAATTTTGACAACCACGGAAAATACTTGGCTTTGCTGGTTTCTTAATTGCTGTCGTGCCCACACCAGCTATTGTGCTTTTTTCCTAAATCTCAACTGAAGTTTTGACGCCAGGATATTAAACTGAAGGTCATCACATCTATCTTTAAGCAAAGGGATTATCCTCTCTTTCTCTCCCGCTTGTAAATTCCAGGGACTCTGGTCAACTTCTCTGTAATAAATACCTCCTCTTGGATGCAGCACTGACCCAAAGTGCCACGTGCTAATCCAGACGGCTACTAAACTATTCTTAGTCTTGTCCTCCTTAGACAGACGAGTCATGGCTCCATTGCTGGCCGAGGCAAACAAAGACAAGGGGAGGAAGTCTGACTAAACTGTGATGCAACTGTTTAGTCACTGTGACACTGTTTGTCACCTTTTCTGCAGGCAGAGCTTTTGATAAGGTCAAAGCAGACTCTCATTTCTGTGAGCTTTGTTTCAAGGAGAGAGGAATGTGTTGACGTCAAAGACCTACAACACATGTTTGAGTAAACAACAAACAACAGCCTGGTCATGGATCATGGAAATACCGAGTAGAGCTTCACAATGAAGAAGCCCTCACTAATGACCCCTTTTTACATTCATGTGGAATACTGATCCATTGATGGAAAATATCGATTAGTGTAGCTCTAATGCTAAAATGTAGCACAACAGTAGCCCCAGTAGAGAAGAGTCACACTGCTAGTGAAGTGCTGTCAAATATTTTAATGAATATTAGAAAAATTACACTCTTGAACTTATATTAACCACTGAAATCTGATAGCTTTGTGTGATGGTAAAATAAACACCTCCAGCAGAAAGCCCTTTATGAGGCAAGGAATCATATACGGTCACTTCAGCTGACCTCCTTCATGGCCTCCCCCCAACTCTGTGATTTAGTAGAGTCAGAATGATTTTTCTCAACCAATCAGTATCATCCATCCATCCATTCATTTTTCACACCGCTTATCTAGTTTAGGGTCACCGGGGGCTGGAGCCTATCCCAGCTGTCACTGGGCGAGAGGCAGGGTACACCCTGGACTGGTCACCAGTCAATCGTAGGGCTTGTAACATTAATATTTTGTATTTAAATATCTTTTTTTCAAGGAAATACTCATAAGACTCTATATGTGTTTATTTTTCATTATTAACATCTTTATATGGATACACTTTGTTTTTTTGTGGGGAATTTTTTACTATAAATGGGCAAGGAACCATATACGGCCACTTTGTTGACCTTGATTTTCGCCATAGTAGTGAAACAAGACTAGGTAAAAACCTAGTAAACTTAGCACAAAAAGTAAGGAAATCTGTGTTTTTTATTTCTTTGTTGTAACAGTGCTTCTTGGTAATAAATCTTATATTGTTGGAAAGCCTGTTTATTTCCCTTTTAAACAGAGCCACATGTGTTAGGAACATGCATTTGTGGGATGAGCAGCAGAGCTGAGTATGTGGGTTGCGCCCATGAAAAATTTGCAAAATCTTCTCTGCCAGTGCCAAACAGCTTATTTTGCTGTTGCTATTGACTCTTGTTTTGAGCTTCTGGTACCCCCAGGTACTGCCAATCAGGTGCCGATTGGCAGTACCTGTGAGCATGGGCCCTGCTACAGTGGCCGATAGGTGTCTACTCCAAGAATCGGCATGCCACATTTGATTGATCTGGATAGGGCCCAAGCTGGTGTTCCGCAAAGCCAAGATGCAGCATTGTTTGGAGTGAGCCCTATTACCGTCTCCAAACTGAAGGCCGAGTTCCATAACGGGGGATGTCAGAAACAGGCCGTGAAGTGGGCGTCCAAGAAGACCACACCCTAAGAAGACAGTTTCCTCCCCCTTTTTAGCACTTAGGTACTATAGGCTGTCTTCTACGGTTTTGCAGTCAAGGTCCACTAACGGCAGACAATACAGGACAAGCCCACCGCCATGAGTGTAAAGCCATGCCGAAACAGACCGGGAGTAGAGCGAGAACATTTTTTTCTGTAACAGAAAGCTTTCAGTGTTGCCCTCTGCGCTTGTTTGGATGAAATACGATGTCTGGTTCAGACAAAAGCACCGCTGTGGCTCAGTCGCAGCTAATAACAGGCCTGCTAGTGCAGTCATTAGCTGGGACACAACAACGACTCATTAGCTGTTTATAACAACTAACCCTTTACCTTTTCCTATCACATGCCAAAGCGGGGCGGCAGAATAGCGACAACAACGTTTTCTGTCACAGAAAGCTTTCTGTGTTGCTCTCAGCGCTAACTGTGATAAAGAAATGTGTTGGTCCGGCTAAGGCCGGGCTAAGGTTCGGCTAGCAGCCGTTGTATACAAGCACAAGTAACCCTTTCCCTTTTAACTATCACATACTTTACTGTGCTGCGACCCTACTGTAAGTAGGGTCAGTCAGTCAGTCAGTATGTGGACGGTGCCATATGTAGGGCTGACCTCAGCAGTCAGCCAAAAAGCACATATATGTGTCAAAGTTTAAAAAGTCTTAAGGTGTCAACCAACAAAATTCTAGGTTTTAAATTTTACATTGTAATTTATTTTGATGTAATATTTAAATTATATTTAATATTGTAGTTAAATCAATGTAATTAAATTCAGAGAATTAAATTATTTAAACATAATCAAATCAATCAAAATTAAATAACATTTATTTTTATTTTATAATTCAACTGTATTCTCATTATTTCAATATTTCATTGTTGTTATTATTATTGTTATTATTGTTGTTATTGTTGTTATTATTAGTATATTTTAGTATCTCATTTATTCATTTAATTCTTTATTTTTATTACTTCATGAGTTTTATTTTTTTTTTCAATGAGTGCCCTATAAAGGATTAAACTGATACTGGGGAAGTTGATTGCTTGAGACTGAAACTCTACAATTTTAATGATGAAGACTGTAATTTCCTTCTCTTCCTTTAAAGCCTATATTTAAGTAAGCTGATTAAAAAAAACTGTACAAACTGTCCTGCATTACATAATTACTGCAGGGAGGGGGCAAAAAATGCCATCACTGCAATAGGAAGCTCAACAATAGACAAAGATACATCCTCCGGAGGGAAATGGGTCATTAAGTTGTCATCAATATTGTATAACACTGTACGAGTTTCGATCTATTAAATTCATATGGGAGCACACTCTGAAGTCCATCAGGTGCAGTAGTGCAGCCGTACGCTGAGTAACTGCCCTTATATTAAGTAAAACTGCTGGCCAACACCTCTTCCTGCAAAGTAACCAAACAAACTGTCAAAAGCTTCACCACACAGCTGGATGATTGGGAAACCGAGCCTATCTGCTTGCACAGAAGCATGTGAGATAAGAAACACTACATGAAACCAGGACTTCTCCCTGCAGACGGAACGTCAGTGAGTGTGGTGGAGAGTTTGACTGTTGAAGACAGAGATAAGTGGAGGAAAGGCCGCTCTGTATGTGAGGGTGAAGCACTGCTGAGAGGTTTCTGTCACTCCTGGGAAAAGAGAGGAAGAGGCTTCACACGGCCTGATGCTTATCAAAGACGAGAGCTTCTGCTGTTGGTTCTATTGATATGAAAAGGGACAACTGGCAAACTAAATGTCAAAACTTTACTAATCAATACCAGACTGGATTAGTATAACACATTTTACACGGTATTATTGTTATTTCTGATGAGACTGAATGCCTTTGTGAGATCGAATACAGCAGATGAGAAGCTAAGTGGAAAAAGTCAAACCATCTCTCTAAGGTTACCGTAAGATCTGGGAAAGTGCAGACATACATGATTCTGAGACTTGTCTCCAGAGATCGGACTGGATTTAAATTTTTGGTAAAACCTCTCATTCTACTAAGAAAGGGTGTTTCCTCAAGCTGTTGTCACACTTTTTGAAACCTTTCAGAAAAAGCTGCCTATTGAAAACTTTTTTGTACTTCAGACATGTGAACAGAATGACATTTTTCCCTGTCATGATGAGAAGAGGCATCTAAAGAGGCGGGAAATAACGTGAAGACAATGATGTGGAAATCCAAGATGGCAGAAGGAACACGGTCTTACACTAAGATGACAGCTTTTGCCTTTTATAGCAATGCTTCATGGTACTGGATGTGACAAAGCATCAAGAAATGAGTGGAAAATAACACCATACTTCAAATCAAACAACTTCATTGCATCCTAAATAATCACACTGTCATGACATATAAACATCATCATCAGTGTAGTCCTCACACCATTTTGCTGAACCAAAAAATCATAAACAAAGTTCTTCTTTAGCTATCTTAAAAGTAATGATTTACCTTTGCCTCTGAGCTACTTCACTATTTTTACAGGTCAAACCCAGGGCCTATGACAAGAAAGAGGCAAAACATTCATCTGTGGTACCCTTTTTAAACCCATACTTATTTGAACATCCCAAATCTGAACATACATCCTAGATTTAGCCTATTTCCTATTAGTAAGCCTTCCTTTCAACGTGGCCTTTTCCCCTTCTTTTTTACATTCCAGCTGCAGCAATCATCATCATGCAGAACCAGAATGAAAATAACTGAAACAGTAAAAAAATATAAATAAAAATGGTGTCCAGCCTTAATCGTGGTAATAATAAAGTATTAGGGTGTAGGTTGGCCTTGATCACTTACGATTTAGGTGAGCACTCCACTGTTACCGTATTACTGTTGAAGAGGCATTACAGAGGTCCATCTCTTTACAAATTTTGGCTTCTGTTGCTGTATATGGGATTTTTTTCCATTTAGTACAACTCTAATAATTTCTGCCTGCCAACAACATATACTGTTCCAGTTTTAAGAATCTAGATGTGTGATAGAGTTACTGTGGGGTCTTTGGATATCTCACACCAGGTCCGTGGTGTCCCTGTGGAATTGGGCTACTTTTTACGAACTGCCACGGGTAGATTTTTTTTTGTCCGTGGGTTGAGCAGACCCATTTTTGATGTCTTGTGTATGTGTATTTAATATCCAAAACAGAACAAACAACTTTATTTACACTCAAATGCAACTAAATCAACCAGCAGAGAATCAGGAAAACACAGAGTATGGCACACAACCAAAGATCCGCTGAACATATAGAAGCAGCACACCTGCACTTACACAAGCAATATATGTGGTGTGGCAGAGGTTTCACTGGCTTATGTTGAAAAACTTCTTTGAGGGTGTCAAATATGTCCTTCCAGTGTCCATATCACTTCATCTTCTTTACCTCTGTTTAGTTTTCATGCTGTGTTTTCTAACGCCGTACAGATAACAGAGATGGTAATGATAAGTAAAGGACAACTCCTGTTAAGCTAGTAAGCATCCTTTTAATGTTGCCATGTGAAAATCAACTTTGGTCAAACAAACGGAGTTTGTTCTGTAACATACGCGTTTCAGATGAACACTTTCTGCTCTGTGCTCCATAATTTCTACTGCATAAACCAGACATGTAGCTTTATCTCCAGCTGGAAGTGGCTTGAACAGAGGGCCATCGGGGTACGATAAAAAAGCAAACACCGAGGCTAAAGTCTCATATCTGAGGGCAAAAGTCCATCAGCCAGTGCCACAGGAATTCTCTCCCACTTAGCAGAACAAAAACAAGCGCCCTCACTAAATGACTAGCTCTGTAAGTAATGTGAAGAATTACTGAAAGGTAGAACAATGGATGACTGAAAGTTTAAAGACTGACAGCGGTGAGTAAGGGATGTGGGAAAAGGAAACAACAGGGAAGTTTCCATTTACTTTAACCGATGAATGCAGACACAAACACACAAACAGTTCGGAGCAGCTTGTGTATTTTCAGGAACAGTCTTTGACATCACAAGACCCCCCCTGTAATTACCCTGAAACACACAACATGTCATTGCACAACCCAAGGACAAAAGGTCAAAGGAGAGATGTTGATGTACTATAGACTACAGAAAGTACAAGTCAACGCTGCTTTCCTTTTTGTCCTGTCAACAACTTAACAAAACAGCAGCCACTTTAACTCACTCAGCAGACTGGAAGCCTCTCAGCTTTTATACCAAACATGCTTCAGTCAATCACTGTAGTTTGATGAAAGCTACTATCCAGAGCATGGAGTTTTCATTTTTGTTTAAAAGCACACATACTCCAATAAAAGCTCTAAAATCAAAGGCCTCTTAAAGTTTAAGACTCTTATCAGGCTTTTTATCACAGACTCAAACAGAAGTGGATTTCCAAACAGAAGTATGACCCATTTGTGTTAAATAAACTGTGCTGCTTAAACACACAGACAACCAAACAAACCCACGTTCCCTAATCCAGGACAGCCTCATTTCTAATGAGGTTGGATAAAAAGGGGGGAATGAAGCCACTAGATTATATGACTACATCAAAGGGAAACATAAAAAACATTCAAAAGCATATTTAACAGACTGAGAACAGGAAAACTTGAGAGAGCTGGTGAGAGATTCAGTCCTTGCTCCCTGTCAGTATTGATTTGGGTCACTTCGATGCTTTTTTTTTTCTTGAAAGGAGTCGAACCTGTCCTATAGAATTATATTGGTCACAATATAGATACAGTTAAAAGCAACCTAGCTTCCAGAAGTTCTGGATGAAGTCTACTTCTGTGAAGACATTTACATCATAATTCATCTACTCTGAACTCCTCTGCAGAGGTAGCACCAATTTCTCAGCAAAAAGCCAATTAATCTTTTTCTGTTTCTCTTGACACTCCTCCAAGTCAGAACTTCATTTGCACTGCACATCAACGTATACCAATACCGTATAGGCTTAGGTTACATTTCTCCAAAAGACAGTGTATCAGAGCCACTCTAAGAAATGAATGAACAGAAAGAAAAATATCTTTTTTATTTTCGAGATTATAAAGTTGTGCATTTACGAGAAACCAAACTCGCTTTTTTACATTATGTAGTTGTTAATTTATGAGAAAAGCTCAAGATTTTCAAGCTAAAAATTCATATATTTCCATGGAAAGTCTGAACAGTTTTATGTAAAAAAAAGTTGTAAATTTGAGAATCAAAACTGAGTTTTTGACATTATACAGTTTAAAATAGAACATTGCATGGAAGAAAACCACACCAGACTAAGTTGTTTGCCTTGATCAGTTACTGCTGTCTAGAGCTTAATCCAATAATACTTTTTACTGGGACAAAGCCATAAGGAAATACTCATGACTCTAGCCCAGGATCATCACATTATCATGAACACCCAGACTCTGAAAAGGCATTGCCTTAAAGTAGGGACTTTAGGAAGAAAACAGCATACTGACCACATCTGAGAGATGAATCTGATCCAGCCACTGTTTTGAGTTTCAATTCTCGTAAATCCATGACTTTAAGATGTAAAATCACAACTACTTAAACTTGACTCCATCAAGTACTTTTCTTGCAGATTTACAACTTTCTACACTAAAACTTTCTGAGTTTGGTTTATCTTAAATTTATGACTTCAGAAACACAACACATTAAATGTTTTTTCTTTTTCTAAAAAAAATCAACGGATCCTTTTCATTTTAGAGAGGCCCTAATATGCTTTTGTAATTCCACATATACCTCAGTAAATATTAAATGTTGAGCCTGCATACATGGGGTGTGATGTAACCACAGCACCCCTGTTACTTTTTTTTTTTCCCAGAAATGTAACCATTTCTAGGACTGCTATGTAGATAACACAAAATTTAATCTTTAAGTGTTATCCAACAGAGTCTACTCACTGAATAACATTTTTAACAGATTAAATGACATCGAAAGCTGGAGGGGGAATTTTACTTTAACTTGGTCAAAATAAATCAGAACTTCTCATGGTTTGCCCGTCTGTCTTGGCTCGTACCTAATGCAATACACCTGGCCACCTGTCTTCAAATTTAAATGAATATTTAAAGATTGTGGTGTAGCCTTAGACAAATTCTTTGCTTCAGAAACAAAAAAAAATCAATTAACCCTAAATACCTAAAGGAAAAGGGTGAAAAGACTTGCCAGATGACTCTCCTGGGCCACTAAAGAATGATACTAAAATACCTTGTTACATATAGGTCTACACATTCACCTTGCCTTCCCCGCTGTTGTTCTAAGAAAAACCTTTTCCACAAACCTTCTCAGCTCAGTTATGAGCAGTGCAGTGCAGGGGATACCCAGGGTCATCAGTGACAGTGAGTTGACAACAGGTTTGACGAATGCCAGCCCAGTGGTGATCCCCGACAAGATGCCAATGACCACTTTAAACCTTGACCTAGATTAAAAAGGCAAAACAAGTCACAAGAGCAGAGTTTACAGTTAAGTTTGCACTCTGTGATTAGGATTGTGAAATTTACAGAGAACACTCCAAAACACTAAAACAGATTAGTAAAAAAGAATCACTGAGCTACTCTGTGACAATGGAAAGAGAAGTCAAGACATGTGATGCAGCTTTTCTAGTGTCAGCTATCTTGGACAGGACTATTATTAAACAGGGAGTCATAGCAGTGGACACATCACATGACAAAAGAGCAGCCAACTGTGAGCTCAACACATAAAGCTGCACTGCATGTCTATCTCAAGCACTGCATGAAAGTGGCATCTGGCCTGGATTTTGAGACATTTAGCAATATATGATACAGGAGTAAAAACACACTCAACTCATGATAAGATATTCACAATAAAGGGAACAGGATAAGATGCCAATCATGGATTTCCATGATTTAAGTATCTAGAGACAGGAGGTTCAGGAAATCCATTTTACCTATTGTCTTTATAAACATAAGCAGCACTATAGTTAGAATGTCTACATCTCATAGTCTTCAGTATCTTCCATCATGTCTGTACGGCCTTTATTCTTTGGCTACTGACTGAAAACAAGAAGCCAAAAACAAATGGTGCCTTCTGCTACTTAAAAGAAGTACTGCAATACAGACTTTAGTAAACTGACCATATTTAATTGTATTGCAAGTGATCATTATATGTGCAATATACATCTCAGTGTAGTACATGGTTGTTCTAATAAGCTTTGATAAATTAATTATCTTTATGCAGGGTTACACGGTTCAAACGTACCGATCCCTCCTAAACATTCTGGGTAGGTATCTTTTGGGGAACCACATGGCAATGGCACACATGAGCACCCATAAGATGGCCAGCTCATCCAGCATCTGGCCAAGGAAGCTGAGGGTGGCATGAAAATATGTGGAGCCAATACCTGAAAGACAACAAAGGGAATCGATTTAATCAGGAGAGGGTTTGCTTTTGTTCAAAGTGCAAATTATCAAGGTTGGATTAAAAAGATTAAGTCTTTTGTGTTGGGATATTAAAACCAGATTGCTGCACACTTAAAAACTCAAACTTGAGACCTTATAAAGCCAAACACAGAAAATTAATACCATTTGTAAAATTGCATAACATTTGCGCTTTTCAGACTTTATGTGAGACTCAACAACTTTGATTTCCATCATCTTATAGTTACATTTTTGGTGCATACCTTGCAAGTCACCTCATAACCATTGTTTACCCTTGCCAAACACTCTGTTATGTTCATCTTGAAGCCAAATTTCCTTAAACCTAGACAATCCTCTTACTGGATATAATGTATTGCATATGTGGTTTATTAATGTGTGTGATTCGTTGTTTTAAATGCCTTTGTATAGGCAGAGACAAGCAAATTCACACACTCAAACGAACCATATCATGCTAACTAGACAGGGCAAATCTACCAAGTATTCAGACATGTCTAAGTCAATACCAGATAAAAATGAAGACCTCACAAAGTAACCAAAAGACTTCTGAAGACATTTTATAACCTTGACTTTTAGTGATCTAATTTAAGACTATTTAACAATTGTACAATGAGGATAAATATACAGTGCATTCAGAAAATATTAAAGTTATATTAAGTTATGTTGCAGCCAACCTGATGCTATGACAAAGTGAAAACAAAATTTTAGACATTTTTGCAATTATTTCTTATGAAAAACTGAAATATCACATTGGCATAAGTATTCAGACCCTTTGACACAATACTTGAAATTTGTTCGCCCTTGTTTGTTGGGCGAGATGTTTCTACACCATGACCAGAGTCCACCTGTGGTCAATTAAATTGATTGGACATGATTTGGAAAGGCTAACACCTCTCTATAGCTACCCTCACAGATGACAATGCACTCTGCTTTCACATGGAGATTTTGCACATGCATGTTTTTTGCACTGGGGCGAGGCACCGATCTGCCATAAGCCCAAATTGGTGGAGGGATGCAGTGCTGGTTGTCCGTCTGTACCTTTGTCCCATCCCCACACAGGATCTCTGGAGCTCAGTCAGAGTGACCATCAGGTTCCTGGTCACCTGTCTTACTAAGGCCCTTCTCCCCCAGAGTGGTCAGTTTGGCCAGACAACCAGCTCTTGGGGGAGTCCTGGTTGTGCCAAACTTCTTCCATTTGAGAATTATGAAGGCCACTGTGCAGCAGAATATTTTTGTAGCCTTCCGTCTGAAGACTAATGTGAATGTGATACTTCAGTTTTTCATTTTTCATGAATCTGCAAAAATGTCTAAAACTCAGTTTTCACTTTGTTATGATAGGATACTGAGTGTAGATTAATGAGAATAAAAATATTATTTTGACTGTAGCATCAGGCTGCAACAAAGTTGAAAAAAGTGAAGGGGATCTGAGTGCACAGTATGTTTTTTTTTTTTTTTTTCAAAAAAGGAAGGTCAAGAGATAAATAAAGGAGTCAAAAACAGTCAGCAAGAATTCCTATCCACTATGAGCAACAATTTCTGGTCCAGTATGCAGCAATTTAATCTCATGTTGAAGCCAACAAACCACTTTAAGATACAAATATTATTAAATTTATAAGTGAGCAGCTGTGGCTGATTACATGGAGGAAAAATTTCATCAGTGTCTCAGGTTGTGCCGAACAAAAGCAGGCTCCTGAACAAAAGTAATTACATAATTTTTGAGAAAAGAACTCCAACACAGCAAATAGGTGATTAATAAAAACTTTGTTTTAAACCAGTGTAAGAGTAACTGGGCGTGGACAGACAGATCAGTCAGTGCCTGTTTGTTATCACACTCCAACAGTCTGTCTTTTATCAGCATGATCTGTTGTGATAACAGGCGCTGCAGGAGATTCCTACAGTTTGAACAAACTTCTTATCCAGAAGTCGTGTCTACTCTCAGGCGGACATGACTGCTACATATGAAAACCTGTCAGCTCATATATCAAAATGCAAATACACACACCACAGCAAAAAAAATGCATAACCTCAGGGAAATAAGGCACCAAAATAGTGTACTTGATCAATTCTTTGTGATTAAATCTGAAACTGATTTGATTGTCAATTAACTCTTCAAGCTATTTATATACTGAAAATGCCTCAAAACATTATTTTTTTCTGGTGTTTAATGATAATAGAAAAGTTTATTTTACTGTTCAGTTAACCTTTCATTTGGTAGAAACTTCATTTTTTTACCAATTACTTTTAAAATCCAATGATTCATTCCAGTTTTCAGAAGAAAAACTTATTATTCATTTTATTCCTTTTTTTAAAATTCATATATAAATGTTAATAATAACTTGGCGAATGTATTGCTCTCTAATAAATTGAATACTGCTGCAATGTGGGGAAAAAACATCATAGTCTTTAGGGACACATGTTGCTATGTATACCCTTTTCTCCCAAATTTATGGACCAAATACTAGTTTGTTAGTGGAAAAAGAAAGTGAAGTAGAACGTAGCTCAACTCTTGAAGACAACACATTGTGCTGCATTGAGAAATTGAACATTGTTCCACTTTTGTCTCAAACTTAAAGGACAAAACCCAAAAGTAACCCGATAACCAACTATTTAAATAAACCACAGTTACAGCTCCATTATCTTTTTGTATTCAGATTTTTTTTTAAGCAGGCGCAATGAACTCGTCACAGACGAACATGCGTGACTCAGCTCTCACACAGCTGAGGCCAAAAATGGGAGAAAAAGCAGCTGGATGTCGTTTTCTTTTTTGCACCTCAGGGGTTGTTTTTCTGCTCAAGGTTAAAGGCCATCCCAACCACACTGTCAGTGGAGGGGAGATGAAACTATGTAAACCTTTCCTGGCTGTGTTTTTAACAGCTAAAAACTCTCATCAGAGATTAATTCAGAGCTCCAGAGCCTTGAACATGATAAACAATAAATTTATGAATGAAAAAGGTTGATTTTATTTTAGTTTGAGTGCTGCATTTACTCTGTCCTAAAAAGACAAGATTAACATTAAGTAACAGAAAGAGAAGCCAAGGCTTCTTTTACATTTGCAAATCTCTACATGCAAATCCTTTTTAACAGCTCCAGTTGTTTTGCATCACGCAGACAGATGACCTCTTAGGAACAGAGGGAGGTCTGTCAGGTTATCTCTACTGACGCTGCGACCCGACTGTGTTCATAGCAGCAGTGAGAAAACTAGGCACCAGAATCTTTTTTTGAATGTTTTCCCACTGTACCATACAGTAGCACCATTTGAGAGCTGAACACTGTGTCGAATCTAAAGAAATGGAGGCAATAGGCTCATTCATCAGACCAATGAATGAGCCCAGTCTTTATAAAGAGGCTAAAATGATTCAGGAGTAGCTATGACTATAACCGAGGCCTACGGCTGAACATCGTTTGTGGTGTCCATTTAAAAATGTCAACCTGTAAATTTAAGCAGTGCTCGTATATGTATGTGTATATATATATATATATATATATATATATATATAACTCAAGCAGAATTTAATACACTACTTGTACTTCATGTACCCAGTCTATGTTTATAAAACCTTTTTATCTACAACTTGCCTGCAAATTAATTGCTGACAACCTGCAAAATTTCTGGTTTATTATTTCCTTGTATAAAAATGCACCGAACGATCCAGATTTTGGAAAGATATACTTCAAATGATAATACTAGAATAGCCGAATATATTTTCTAACAAATCCCTAAAAACACAAGTTTACCGTCATAGAGCATCAGTAAATGCTCACAATGTTTGCACTTTGCAGCCAAAGAAATGCTTAATACATTATAATAATTCTGTTTGATACTGTTGTAAATTCATTAAAATATCTTAGAGTAATACTCATTCATACTCAAGTGAATTTGTCCTCTAATACAGCCCAAATCTGCAGTTAAACAGTGGAAAAAACATCACATTTTCCCTCCTTAAGGGCCAGAAACAGCAACTTGTTGCTTCAAACAGTAGGTGAGATAACTTAAGAAATGTTGCTCAATGTTGAGTATTATTGGTGGGTCTTTGTACAAGAGCAAACTCCATAATAGAGTTTGTAAAGATGTTTTAAATACATGCTTTTACACTGACTGCAGTGATAGACCTAATGCATATAATGTTAGCCTTACTGGCATAATGTAATGCCAGTATTGTTGCTGTATTAGTGATCAATAGGCGTAGGTTAAAGACACAGAGAAATATGGGGGGATACCAGGACATAATCACACACAACACACGTTATTATGCCAACCAGCCAACTTACCAACCACAACCAGGAGAATCCATATGAGGTAAATCCCATTGTTGAAATGTGTTGCATACTGGCGGAACAAGCACATTAATATGGGCGGCAAAACAAAAAACAAAATGTTGCTGATCTGAAATGATAAACAAAGGAAAGCTATGAGCAAAGAAATACATCACAGTTCAACTGCAGGCCAATGGCAACGTGCAGCTCAGAAGTTGTCCAGGCCCTTCATAAAAAACAAAAACTACCAGGCAGTGGAAATGAAGAAAAGGAAAATTTGTAACCTGATGCTAGTTGTAAACACCAAGATGCTGAAACTGAAAAGCAGCCAAAATGCTGAAAGTCAGTGTAACTTACAGCTAGCTACAGCTAACCTGAGGATAACATTAACAGCAGTGCAATACAAAGGAAAACAGCACCAGAAAAAAAGCTAGCTGTGACTGTAAACAAAACTGTGTTGTGCAAAAACAGAACAAAAAGAGTCAACAACGTTAATTTCAAGGCAAAACCGACCGTGTTGTAAAATTCAGCGATGGTGGGGTATATCAGGTAATTGCCTTCACACCAGTCCACCTCGGAGCTGCCAGCCTGCAACTGGTCCCAAAAAATCAGATTAACGTTACTCATGTTTGGACTAGTCCAGTCGGATGGACAGTACACACAGCAAACACTCCGCCGTCAGCTTTAGAGACATAAAAATAAAACCACACGGAGAAAGTCGCTACTCCTCGCCTCGTTTATCCCTCGCTAGATTTTTACGTTTGAGACCTGGCTCGTACTGCACATGCGACAACGTGCAATACGATAAAAACCGTCGCTGAGCTGCATTTTAAAGCCTCTGTCCGTCCACAAAGCCTCCCGCTTATCGTCGTGACGCTCAGTACGGTGTGCATTGACAGCTGCTTGGGTCTGTAGCTACTGATTAGTCAGGCAGAGCAAGAGAATACACTACTATCTGCTTCCTTCTTCGCTGAAGTGCATTCGCTGCGTTGTAATTGTACCCGGAAGTACCCGTTTTATACTTCTGAAATGATCCTCAACAAGTCAAGAGTACCTGTTTTTACAGTGTCCGCATCTCATCTGATGATACAAGATATGTTCCAGTTTAACTTTGCTGTCCTTGGCTGATTTTTTCATAGGCTCTGATGCTGTTGGGGTTTTGTCTTTCTTGTTGTGTTTAACTTAGCCTATGTTATGATGCTTTGTCGTAATTGTGTTTCTGCTTATCGTCAAATTTATTGTCAGCTTTGCTGCTCATCCCACAAATGCATGTTTCTTACAAATGTACCATCATTTAATCGGGAAATAAACAGGCTCTCCAACTTTATAAGATTTATTACCAAGGAGCATTGGTGCAAAAAAATAAACGATCTACCAGGCACAAATTTCCTTACTTTTTGTTAGTTCATATTTGGACTCCTTGTACCTGATACATAAATTATAATATCTTATATTACTCCTCATCACCACTTTTATGTTGCTGTACTCTTCAACCCCTTCTTTTATAAAGCATAGCTATAGGCCTTAAAAATGCTGCATGTTTGATTTTAGAAAGTGGTTGTAGTTACTCTTTAAGCTCCTACACTAGTGGAAAGTTTATAATCTGTCCATCACTGTCACCCTGTGTAAAGGAATTTATAGGCCCACATTTAGCAGAAAATTTACTCAAATTATGTGCATTGATTTGCTTTTTCTTCCTGTTGTACAATACAACATTTTTCATTGATGTAGGGACAGAATACAACATAACATTAATTTACTTAAGCCATTATTTTTGTGTGGACTGGGTACACATTATGGATACATTTTTTAATCAATTCATCAAGATAAATTTGAACTTAATGTTCTGAACAGCATGAAATGTGGAGACTTTAGTTGTGACAAAGACTTGGTAAATTGAGAAATATTCTAAATGCATACCACCTAGCCTTTACATTCTAGCTTTACAAATGTAAGCACTGTAATGTAACCTCTAAAAAGCTCTGTTTAAGTATTGTTCTGTGAATATGAGAAATTCAGTTTCCAGCTTATTAGCTTGTGCAAACAGTTTGCATACTGGAGCTGATCATCAGTATCATCACATTCCTGATGTGCCACAGATATTTGACTTTCCCACCAATTCAAAGTCTTAGTCAGAGAAATATAGAGAAGGAAACTGCTGCTTTTGGTCGTCTTTGTCTGACTATCACAATGTCAAGATGTTTAGAAAATTTGAGGAATATTTGTGTGTACACAGCATGTTTCTCAGAAGGCAAGATGGTTGGATTTACAACATAGTTTTTTCCCTCTCTCTGGCTCCATCTGCAGACGGTTCGGTGTTTAGCAGCAGACGTCTGAATGACATTGCCTTCAGTATTAATGAAAAAAAATGGTTGAACCATTACAATGGTCTCGTCTTATATATATATCGTTATTATACATATCTAATTTTGAGATACGTCTATGAATTTGCTTGTATCCATTCTTTAAATAAAAATATGTGCTTTCACTTTTAAATTTCAATGAAAAGACCGAGAAGAAAAATATTAAATTTATTCAAAACATTTGAAATCGTGCAAAAATTATTTTCTGTTGTATATTTTTTCTTCATCTTTTTAGTTCATTTGTTGAAGTACCGCTTCAGGGAGATCACAAAGTTTCAGGGAGCGAGTTATCGCGATAGCTTTTCGGGCCTATGTGAGATCACGAAGCGGATATCCGGTCTCTTTCCGTGGCGGACCGTTGTAGGGCCGGTTTAGCAAAATGAAGGTACAATGATTCCCTAACTGTAACTCTTTGTTGAAAAGGTTGTTCTTTCCAATATTCATGTTTAGTTGTTGCCATGAATCTCAGTTATCGAACAGGATGCTTTGATGTAGTGATTATATCTTTGTCAACGAGGATGAGCAGAGATTATGGTAGAAAGTCAGCGCTGACGATCCTGTTGGCAGATGAACGGTAGAAACATGGCCGCACACTGAGAGAAATGTGCACCGACTGAAAGTCTCTGTTAAAAATAATGAGGAGTGTTTTAAATGTTATAGCCATTGTTTCGTTTCTTTTCTGTGTTAGTCTAGATACATGCTTTAAACGTTTGTTGACAAATTCACCAGACTAGCGTCGGTGGAGCTAATGCTAACGGACCAAAGTTAGTAGCCTGCTATGAAGCTTAATGACTTGTCAACAAATTCATTTTAAATTTAAATCGGACTCATTTCATTTACCTTCTAGTGTAAAGTGTTTTGTGCTTCAGTGATGGGTCCACTACATTTAAGGTCCTATTATCATTAGCAATTCCTATTTATACGGCTGTACATGAGGACGTTTGCTGACTTGCCATGAGCTTAATGTCATAAGCTGTGATCTTACTATTTCAGTTATTGAGTTTCAAATCTTTATTTTCAGCTGAACATCTCATTCCCCGCTACTGGCTGCCAGAAGCTCATTGAAGTTGATGATGAGCGCAAGCTGCGTACTTTCTATGAGAAGCGTATGGCCACTGAGGTTGCTGCTGACCCTCTAGGAGATGAGTGGAAGGTAAAGTCGTGTTTTATTGGTACACTATGGTTTCTATTTACTACCCACTGCACTTAATTGAAGAGTTGTAATGTGTAACACAGTCAAAGGTGGTTTGGCACACCAGTAGACCCTTTCTGACTGATCTGTAGTCATTAAGGGGGGACAGCGTGTTGCTAGAGAAACTGTGGAGCTGCTTACCAGATACGACCAGTGTCGGTTCAGTGGATGGTTGAAACTGCGTTGCTCTCCCAGTGAACACTACTAACTAAATGGCATTAAACCTGTTATTCCTTATGTATAATCATTGTTTTAACTTGGATCAGTAAAAAAAAGTCAGGTCTTGATAACCTCTGCTTGGGAAAGGAAAGGAAAGGAATTGACTGTAGGTGTGTGATGAAACTCATCTTTCTAAAACGAAATTAGATTTTAAACTTTAAAATAAAACCTGATAACAGAATGTATGTCTGGAAAATCTTTTTTATTCAAGTGAAGGACATAAAATGCAAAGTTTGCGAATTCGTTTTGAAAAGTTAAAATGTTAATCATCTTGCACTGAATATCACTGCAAACATGTATGCTACTGTTGTTAATGCCTTGTCACGACTCAAACATGCATTTAGCAGCACTTCATATCAAATATTTATGCATGCTAATGTCACATTCTCATTACATAACTTCCTAGTACTACAGTCCCACTGAACATAATAAAAGCTGTTTGATAAGCCTGAACTTTTATGTATTATGAAAAAAAAATATGATTAAAACAAACTGAAATTTAAAAGCAGCATCAATTTAATCAAACTATTTCTAATCCTCTATCAGGGATAATCACATTACAAAAACTAAAAGAACTTGTTTCATAGCTTGGACACAAGCAACAATGTTTGTTCAAATTAAAGTGAAGTAAAAAGTTTTGGAGGGAAAGTCTGTTTTCCTTCCATTTTGAAATCTTATTTTCTTTAAGAATAACGGCACAAGGTAAAATACTTGGAATGAAGTAACCATTGTGATTCTCTCCTTCTGTAGGGTTATGTGGTGCGCATCAGCGGAGGCAACGACAAGCAAGGCTTCCCCATGAAGCAGGGTGTTCTGACCCATGGCCGTGTGCGCCTGCTGCTCAGCAAAGGCCACTCCTGCTACCGTCCCCGCAGGACTGGCGAGCGCAAGCGCAAGTCTGTCCGTGGTTGCATCGTTGATGCCAACCTCAGCGTTCTGAACTTGGTCATTGTCAAGAAAGGTAAACTGCTCATAAAGATTCACAGGGACTGTTGATCTAAATGTTGCAATTAGAACCAAACAAACTGATTAGTGAAACTCAGATTTGTCTTTAGATATCTGAAATTATTTCATGGCACACCAGTAGACCCTTTCTGACTGATCTATAGTCATTAAGGGGGGACAGCGTGTTGCTAGAGAAACTGTGGAGCTGCTTACCAGATACGACCAGTGTCGGTTCAGTGGATGGTTGAAACTGCGTTGCTCTGTCATTGTGTCTCCTCTGTACCTATCACAGTGACATGGATGCTTTTGCTTGTTGTATGATGTGCCAGAGATTTTTTTGGTCTTAGCTTTATTATATGGGGAAACTATATGCTCAAAAAACTTTGTCCAATTTTATGAAATTAGTTTTTTATTCTTCATTTTTAAAAGTTATTTTTAAATAAATCCAGTGTGAAATGCAAGCAGCACTATTTGTCATTAAACATGACTTTAATTTCATAGCTGTTTTTCTGATCTGGTTACTCAGGTGAGAAGGACATCCCAGGGCTGACCGACAGCACTGTCCCTCGCCGTCTTGGTCCCAAGAGAGCCAGCAAGATCCGCAAGCTCTTCAACCTGGCTAAGGAGGATGATGTTAGGCAGTATGTTGTGAGGAGACCCCTGGCTAAAGAAGGTAAGGCTGGAGCTGTTCAAAGAAGCCTGCTCAATTTTAATTCAGATTACTCTGTGGTGAGGATTCTGTGTCAGATGAGAGTTATTGAAGGCAAAGTAACAAGTGTGGACAAAATATTGATAGAAATAATAAAAATCCTGCAGTTGTTGAAGTGATTCAAGATATTGTCTGGCAGTTTAGAAATGCATCCGCATTGTTCTTGCTATGCACTTATTTTTGTGGTGGTTATGTTTTTGTAAGGTAAGGGGGATAGGTTTTAGCTTTAGCTTCAGCCTACACCCTTTCGGTTAACTTGGAAATTCTGAAATCTTACTTTGAACCTGTTAATTGTTTTGTTTCTAACAAATGAACTAAAATACATTTTATTCTTTCATAAAAAAATTAAATGCCCCAAAGTTGAATATTTTTCTCTTGGTTCTCCTCTCACCGTGGGAGTGTCTGGAGTTGCACAACCAAAATATAAAACATGTCAGCAATCCATCAAACCAGTCAGGAGCAGCTGGTCGAGCCGTTATAGGGTCTAAAAGTTGGCACGACTTCCAAGTGTGTCATGCAACTCAAAATTAATGTCTGAATTGTATGGAATTCCCACAGTGCACACCTGGTTTTACACTAAAGTTCTTGTATATATCCCAGAGACCATCAGTCACCTGATGCTACCCAGTTGACCAATCACAGGGCTTGTGGTCGGTCATTTCAATGTGTGGTTGGATTCTTGAGTTGTATGATAGGCTATTGGCATAAGCTTCTGTATAAATTGAGGACTATAAAAGCCCATGGCATATGCAGATGTGTAAATTGAAAGCAGAAGTATAAATCGAGCTTTACTTAGTCTTGCTAGTCCTCCGACACAGACTTGCACCTTTGGGAAACCTCTTCCCGAGTTCTTACAGACTTGATGTAACTTTTTTTTCTACTTAACTCCATAAGCATGTTTTGTACAGTCACTAAAAACACCACCTGATTGATGAGGATGACGAAGATATTGACACTATGGACTGAATAAAAGGTCATGCTGCTACAGTGCCTTTAAAGGATCAGATAGTCTTCTTTACAAAGCACATAAAAGTCTGGTGCTAGAATGAGATTCTTCTGAACAAGTTAATGGTATGGAGGCTTTTAATGGGCAAGAAATAAATGATAGGCATGGACTGGCATGTGCGCTAGCTGTTAATGCATGTGAGAGGCTGCAGTATATTTGACACTGCATTTATCTGCTGAGAGTGGGCAGTGAGAGACACCTGATATACACTGGTGATAAGTTGATGGAATAAGAAACATTTTTCATACGTGAACTTACCAAAACTTTGCCATTTCTGCCTAAAAGCCCTGAAGATACCTGGCTTTGGTACACATCACCAAGCGAATTACCCTCTGCCAGGAATGGCAAAAACTTAAATTTAAGTCAAAAGAGATGCACAAGATGCTATGTGGGTGTCGAATAATTGCATTTAAAAAGTGTCATTTGGTGCTCTATAGTGTGAGAATTAAACCTAGAATTATGTAGTTGTGATTAAGTGCAGTGTGATAGTTCCAGTGGCTTGACATGGTGAGCTTTTAACAGTAGCACTTACTGGGCTGGTCAAGTCAATGAAATGTAACTCTGAACATTGTTAGAAATGGTTGTGGTACTGAAGTAAATTTATTTGTAAAGTTTGTACTTTTTAGAAATGAGCTGTTTTCTCTCCTCCACTGTGTGTGCTGCACAGTGTATTATTTGAAATTAGCTTTAAGACCCAAATCGCTGATAAAAATCATGTCTGTGTACATCAACACATCTGTGTTTATTAATAAAAAAGAAAGGGATCAACCATTGTAATGTTTTTATTTTTTTCCAGTATTGTTGAGTCTTGGTTTTGAATGTGCCACTACACGGTCTGGTCTAAAAGTTGGTGTCAAGACCACAGGACACTTTTGTACCAAACAGCAATTGTGTGCTTCTGCAAAACCACTGGTTTACAGTAGGGCTGTCAATATTTATCTATAGTCCCATTCCAGTTTTATTAATTCTTTTTACAGATTTTGAATTACATTTGGATATTTATGCACATTTTTTTATTAATATATATGTAAAACGTCCAGTTGCTTTACTCACTATGTAGTTACACATTTGTCCACTAGAGGACCCTCCAATATTACATTACGGATCGCAATGAAAAAATACTGAGCTACAAGCAAAAGTAGATGTTTTTGTTTATGTTCTTTTTTTTTTAAGTTTTATTTTTGGGCATTTTGTGCCTTTATTTGATAGAGGAGAGGATAGTGGATAGAGTCGGAAACAGGGAGGAGAGCGGGGAGAGACATGCGGTGAAGGGCCCCAGGCTGGATTCGAGCCCGGGCCGCCCGCGTACATGGGGTGTGCGCCTTATCCATTCTGCCATCTGCGCCCCGTTTTTGTTTATTTTCATGTACTTTTTTAATGTAAACACAGCCAATTGAGTGTGAAAACTTTATGGTTCATCATGTGATTAAACATTTGGTTTCTACACCTACATATGGGTGAAGTAGAGGCCAAGGAGAGAGGGGAGAGACTTGAACGATTATAAACAGCAAAAATATATATATATATATATAAAAAAACATGCTCGAATAGTAACTTCAGCTTTCGAATATTAATGGGTTTTTAAATATCTGTATTATATTTGAATCCTGAATTTCGTTCCAACGGCCTTAGTGCAATTTTGTCCCCTCTTGTGCAGGCAAGAAGCCCAGAACTAAGGCTCCCAGGATCCAGAGACTGGTGACGCCCCGTGTGCTGCAGCACAAGCGCCGCCGCATTGCCCTTAAGAGGCAGCGCACTCAGAAGAACAAGGAAGAGGCCTCTGAGTACGCCAAGCTGCTCGCCAAGAGGATGAAGGTAATGCTTCAGTTTTAATAATTTCTAATCAGACAGTGCCAAGCCTGCAGTGCTGAATGCACACAATAATATTCAAGGAATGGTAAAACAGTGTAGTTAAAGTCCTGCAATTTTACGTTAAAGAAAGGGAATGCATACAGTTAGGTTGTTAAAAGGATACTGTATTTAGAATTTCTTCATTGATGTGCGCCTGTTGTGTTGATCATTTCAAGTTTTATTGGTTGAAGAATTGATAATGACACTGCCTTGTTATAGTTATTGGCAATAAATGCTTAAAGCCATCAACATTGGTTAAAAATAAGCTGCCAATTAAAGCTTGATATGTGGGTAAGACAGGTGGGCAAATGGTTGCTTTCTGCATGCACTGTGAATCATTTTCTTGAAACGTTTTTTTTTCTCACAAACAGGAGGCCAAGGAGAAGCGCCAGGAACAGATCGCAAAGAGGCGCCGCCTTTCTTCTCTGAGAGCATCCACATCCAAGTCAGAGTCCAGCCAAAAGTGAAATCTAAAAGTCAAATAAATCCATGTTTTGCTGAAAAAAAAATCCTGGTGTCATATTTTACTGTATTAATTTTTGTACTGAAGTTATGTGAAAATTTAAAATGCATGCTAGAGGAAGTTAGTTCATGGTGTTCCTGTAGATGAAGCCAATTGAATGCTTGGCAAGTTGGAACTGCCCCTTTTGCATTTTATTAATTACTGAAAGTAAAAATGTCAATATAGAAAAAAGATTATTGAGCAGGTTTTAAAAAAAAAAAAAAAAAAATTCGTCATTCCTTCATGTAATTTAGTGGAAACTTGGCCCAGTAGTTGGTTGTTTTCACACTCCGGGCTTTACAACTTTAAGAGATGTCATTGACAGAACAGTATTTTTTGATTTTCAATCAACATTGTCAGATTGTCCCACTATATGATTTGCAGTTATACCAGTAAAAGGAATATGGCAAAGAGAACCTCAGTTTTTCTGATCAAGAGCACCATAGTTGACAAACATGGTGTGAGTGTTACGGGATGACTATAGCCCAACAGACTGTAGTACAAGGTTGCTGCTTTTTTTTTGACTGTTGTCTAGGACTTCATTACTATGAGCAGACGGGACATGAGATTTCCAGCGCTTTCATTAATGTTTAACAGTGCCCCGAATCAAGGATTAAGCGTCTTAGCATCACAAGCTAGTTGAAACATATGTTAATTTTAATTCTAATATCAATTTCACTGTTGACCTCCGTAAGGGAGGTAAATGTTAGTTGTTTGTTAGCAACATAACTGAAAAAGTATCGGACGGATTTTGATTAAGTTTATAAGGGAATGTCAGAGATGGCATAAGGAAGAACTGATAAGATTTTGGGAGTGATCCGGATCACTGTCTGGATCC
Source organism: Cheilinus undulatus (assembly GCF_018320785.1). Lineage (NCBI taxonomy): Eukaryota > Metazoa > Chordata > Actinopteri > Labriformes > Labridae > Cheilinus > Cheilinus undulatus. The sequence goes on along the minus strand of NC_054868.1, from coordinate 34,801,292 downwards.
AGGACTTTTTAAAAGCATACTTCACTATTGGGAGATGGGGCTAATGGTGGAGGTCTGCACTTTCTGAGTGCTTTTCTAGTTAGTGATACATTTAAGTTTATCAAGGTTATAACTCAGCAAGGCCCAAATTAACTTTTGACAGGAACAATTGCTGGGCTTACTTGTATTTGCTGTTTGGCAAAAGAAAAGTTGACAAAACCATATATGCCACACAGCTCACCTTGTATGGTTAAATGCAGGGGAAAAATGCCTTGTGGACTAATCTCATTTCTAGTTCTGGACAGTATACTGCCTGTTAAAATCATTCTGCACATATCAGATGCCAAAACTGTACAGACATTACATTATTCAATCTGATTTTATTTGAAGACACTTTTCTGTTGCAGCTTTTTTTCGAAAGCTTTAGGACACAAACGTACATCAAAAAAACAACAAAAAAAAAAACGCTTTTTCTCAACGACGACCGCATCCTTTGACACTACATCCATCTTCAAATGGAGATGTTTTAGTCAGCCTCCTCACTCCATGGGTGGATTTAGCTTGAGTGTGAAACCGGACCACTTCTTTGTGTGCGGGGGTCTCTGCAGCATTGAGATGAGCCCTCTCTTGATTAGACCTCTGCAGCCAGGGCTGTGGGCAGTGTAGGTTGTACATCTGGGAGATAAAGAATAACACAGACAACAGCTGATGCTGCAGATACTGAGGCAGCTCCTGGATGCCCAAGACCATCCAGCTGGTTTGTCGGCCTGAAGACCAGGACAAACTCTCCATGACCTGTTGAGTGAAGGGTAGTTCATGTAAGTCATTGTCTGTCTACAGTTATTAGTTAAAATCATGAGTTGTTTAACCTTATAACAAGCGTTACTTATTGCTGCTGTTTTCTTTGCACGAGTTATTTTCATATTGAAAATACGTTTGACTGCTACTACTATATATGAGGTTTATTAGTTTAACTTACATTTAGATGACCCATAATCATGTTTCATGCTTGAGATATAACCACTCCTCTTGCAATTGTACTTTTGATGTTTCCTGAATTGAACATGCACCACAAGCCCACAAATTATTAACAATTTTTTTCATTAGTCTTGGCAGTGTTTAGCACATTGCCAGAAAGCAATATTACAGATAATGGCAAGTCGTGACAATGTTTACATCTCAAACATCTACTCAGTGCATTTTATTGAGATATTTTGAAAAAGACAAAGCTACTGAATGTCATTTCATCAATCATCACCATTTCTACCAAGTCTTTCAGATAGGTATTCTCAGTGTGGCTGTGAACCAGGCAGTTTTATCCTCATAAACGCAGTCTCATTATTCAATAGCCATACCTTGCATTACCTGTGCTCAGAGGCTGGATAATCCTTAAAACCTGGTTTTATACTGAAATACGTTAACCAGAACTATCTGTGCCTTCATACAGATGATGAAAATATTAGCCCCCCTACATGAAAATCTATTTTTTAAAGTATTACCCAACTGTGCTTACACAGTGAAAGCACATCATTGCAAGGCAGTGGTTTGTGCCATGGCTCAACCAAAAGGTCAGTTCTAAAGGGCTGATTATTTTGACCATGGTAGTTTTTGTGAAATTATTTTGTCTGTGTGCAAAGTAAAAATAATGTAAGCATCCAAAATAAAACCAAGATGTTCAGAAAAGCTGTTAAAAATCCCTTGCTCTGTATAGCAGCAGTTTGGAAATGCATTTAAAAAGGTGAAATTTTCATAGGAAGCTAATAATTTCTTCCTTATCTGTGAGATTTATTAGAAAAATGTTGACACGCTCAACTAGGGGTGTAATGGCATTTGTATTCGTCCCATACCGCCACAGTATGGCCATCACGGTTCGGTGCACGCAGTAATACATCAGACTGAGTATTTAAAAAAACAGTCAAGTTCTTACTTCAATCCAGGTGACGGCAATGGGGCTAAAAGCTGCCAGAAACCGTCACTACAGAAGAAGGAGCAGTTACAGAAAAAACGAATAAGAGTGATGGCGCATGTGGAGTTAGAAGAGCCGCCGGCTTCATTTAAATCACCCATATAGCAATGGTGCTCTGGCTCTGTGAATCATATTAACTTTATCTTCAGCCTCAGAGGGGTGAGAGAGGGACTCTGCAGCTGTGTCACAGGTAAAGTTATCCTCAGATTTCACACGGCTTTAACCTCTTTATCCTCCAAGATGGGCTGTGAAAAGTTCTTCCAAACTTTGTAATAGGTCCCATTGTTTAAAAAAGTAGTCCAGTGCTGAAGTCCATGTTGAAATCAGCGCTAATTTCCATACTTAAAAAGCTAACTTGCGGTTGTGTGATGATGCGTTCAAGTTAGCTGTAAAATTTTAGTGTTTAAAGAATGGGTAATATATCAATGAAAATAACCTAGTTATTCAAAAATGTATTTATTTATTAATATTTTTAATCACTGAAGAACTTTTGGAGGGAGGCTGCAGCATTATTTATGATCTAAGTGTAATTTATTCAGCCTATTTATTTTAATACAATTTCATTAAAGAATTAAAATTAAATTTTATTTATCCACTTCAATCACCGTACCGAAAACGTACCGAACCGTGACTTAAAAACCGAGGTACGTACCGAACCAAAATTTGTCTGTACTGTTACACCCCTACTCTCAACCTTATAAATGAAAGCAAACTTATCTATTCACTGATTTACTTTGATTTTACTCACAGCACACCTTTAAAGTTTGAATCTTGGAGCCAACCATGTAGCAAGTCCTCCTGCACAGCCTGGCAGCGAGTAAAAGAAGTCGAACATGATAACTTCTCCTGGGTGTGGCCACCTCGAAATCCTCAAACAGGTGAGCCTCTGCCTCTATAAACAAGCATTAAGATATGTTCAGGGAATGTTTTAATGTCTAGCTGCATTTCTTTAATATTTATGCTATGCACTTTTATCTTGTTCAGAGGGAGGAAGCACGTGGTCCATGAGAGTCTCTGTCATGATCAGAGCTGAGTCCAATCCCGCCCCAGCCACACTGATGGCTCTCTCCACGAGCGGCTGGTCGGCCTGCTGTATCCTCCCCATCAGCCATGTGAGTGTGTGCTGCACGCAGTCCACAGTCCCATTAGCTGCAATGCTCACCACGTCTTGGATCTCGCTCATCTTGTTCCTGGCAGCAGCAACAACCTGTGAAAACAGACACATAACAGAAGAGATGGTGGTTGCTTCGTTTGCTATATGAGGAGGTTTGTTCTGACTGTGAAGCTCATTAAGATTTAAAAGAGAAGAAAAAAAAAGGTTCACCTGCTCTGTGGGTGTGTGAAGCACAGGGAATGCAGTCTCCAGCCAGTCCAGGCTCTTAGATGCGATGTTATTTGCCACAAATACTGTAAAAGTAATACACTTATCAGTGGTGTATGGCAGAGGTTTTACTTGCATATTATCTTTAACATATTCAATCCAAAACTTATTTACCTAAATTGCTTTCCCATTCTTGAATGTGGTTTACTAATGCATTAAACATTTTATTTAGTCTTTTAATCACAAAAAGACTAAATGACCTGTGTCATAGTCTAGTCAACTGTCAATTAAAAAAAGAAATATCTTTTAATTAAATTTACTTTAGCCAGTTAGGCCACATCCCATGAGTGGGTGATGTTCTTAATATCGGCACTGCTGTGATTCTCTCAAAGGAACAAAGTAGCAGTGATATCCAACAGTGCTGGCAATGAGTGTGATACTGCTTTTACATAGAATTGGTAAAAAAAAACAAAACAAAAAAACAATCACAATTTCCCCCATCAAATCAACCTGTTGCCAAGCAACTCAAACATTCTGCGGCATTCTTAGTACTTTGTGTCCATAGTTACCACAGACCAATGATAGTGTTATGCACATTCATATGGATGTTTTTGTTTACCATGCAGTGACTTAGATAAGGGTCTGTTTTATGATTCAGAGGAACAATTTAATATATCAGGATAATCTTTCCCTGCTGTAATGTTGGTCAGAAGAATATCTGACAGAGGCACAGTTAATAACATTTTGAAGTCCCAGTCATTAAGAACTCAGTATCAGCATTATGGAATGCCTCTCATCCAATCAGAGAACTCAATCAAAAATAATCTATTGTAAGGGCGCAGATTGCGTAGTGGTTAGGATGTGCCCCATGTGCACAGCCAGCTCGGGTTCAAACCCAGCCTGTGGCTCTTTCACTGCATGTCATTCTCCACTCCCTCATCCCTGTTTCTGGCTCTATCCACTATCCTATCTCTATAGAAATAGGGAAAAAGTCCCAGAAAAAATGTTTAAAAACTAAAATGAGAAATATATCACCAGGATGCTATGCCTCTGTGCAAGCAATGGCAGGTAACCATTACCTAGGTACCTCTGGTAATTTGTAGTAATCTTGCAGGATGTCTATGTTTTTAACCCCATACAAATTGACCATGCCTGTAATTTGTGGATAAAAATTACCTACTATTTTTCAGCTGACACACATGTCAACAGGTAATTCCAGTCCAGTGGGTATCAGCAGCTCTGTAATTCAGGGTGGTAATTGTATTTTATTACTGCCCATGTGGCCTTTCCTGCATGTTCTTCTGGTCTAAAAAAAATAATAGAGGCTGCAAAGAAGATTGTTAACAAAGCTTTGATACATGTGGATTATTAATAGTGCCTTTCTTTCAATTAATTCCAGTTTATGTTCAAAAACGATAATTTTACTTAATCCATTTATTTAAACTGCTGTCAAAATGTACATGCACACACTACTGCTCTAAGATGCACAGCACTTCTGCTCTTCCTCGTACAACTTCTCTTTACGACTTCCTGATCTTCTATCAGTATTATTTAGCTGTACATTTCATGCATGGTACAGTTTAAGATTTGAAATGTGTTGTTTAGCATTCAGTGTGTTAAAACAGCTGATCTGCACAAGAAGCGTTACTGCTGCGTATGTATAACTATGAATAACATCAACAGCATCAGCTGCATAAAAACTCGTCATATTTATTGTGAGACGTCTCGTTCTCAAACATTGACGGGTTGGTTACCCAACTTTCTTCCTCTTCTTATTTGTCTGATCTGCTGCAGATATGCACAGGTGACTTATGCAACCTTGATGTGTAATGGAAGAGCTAAGGGAGATTGTTGCCAAGTTTACCGTACATGCAGTCTCTTGTAAACTCTGGTTAACAGTATGTATAGGACCCATCAAGACAATATCACCTGAGGAAGTGATTATGTGCATAGCATTGCTTTTTGGTATTAACTTTAGAAATAAAAATCCACTGAATTTTCATTGCTGCTGTAATGCAGCACCTCCATGTTTTCCTACAGAAATGTCAGTAAAACCTAGTAGGTTACAGACTTCACTGATCGTATGCAAATGTAGCACACCAAACACTGACATCAGGGGATAATTCACAAATTATCCTGTGTAAATATTACTTAAATCTTTAGTTTAAAATGCCTCTTAGTCTTTGTCACATTTGAGTCATTTCTATCCTTTTTGATTTTGGTCTGTTTCTAGTCCACGGAAAGTCTGAAACATTTAAGTCTAATTTAAGTCCTTGCATTTAAACTTTTAGTCAAAACATTCATTCTGCCAACAGCTGTCAACCTGTCTCATAGTGTGACGTGGGATCTCTGTTTTAGAGGCACGGCCAAAGATATCGCCATGACTGGACATCCTCCGTTTGGAACAGCCCAAAATCACATAGTGTATACCAGGCTTTAGTCCTTAACATATCTCAATGTCGCTTTGAAGTATGTCTTTTTAACTGCTAAAATGTCCACTCAGGCTCAAGGATATACCGATATTTAGAAGGTCAAAGGTTAAGGCCATTTTGCCTCATGTTCATATAAAATTTCAATGATTCACACCATGACAAAAATCACCCCAGCCCTTCTTCTTGACCCTCTGCTGTACTTTCACTGCCGTGCAATTGTATACCTTGCAGAAGCTTGGAACTGCCTGATGGTTAAGGGGCGTTTCATTTTTTTGTAAAAAATATTTTATATTGAATTCTTCAATAGAAGAATTTGCTGTTTTTCTCTTTTGTGATTTTTTTTATCCATTACTCAATAAACAAATCAAAGGAAACCCCTGCAAACAGTCTGTTTGTTTGATAAAGGTCTAGTAGTGAAATGTTGCAAATAAATAACCATTTTTTTGAGAGTTGGAAAGTGTTTTCTGTGATTTGCTAGGTGTTTGCTCTTCCATTGAGGTATCTTATTACTGATATTTGGAAAAAAGTTGCATTTGGCCAGAGGAGCTGTGTTGAAGGATTTCAACAAGCTTTGCCAATTTGTAAACAGTCGTTTCATCAGTGAAGAGAGTATTTGATAATAAGCATTTTTTCCCACTAATTTAAATGCACTTCAAAATCGTAAGAATATCCCACTGTTTAAAGTCCATAGCTCACACACAGTGACCTGATCAAGAATACTGTAAAAGCCAGGTGTTCTCACTTTGTCAATAAATACCCCCTCTTAACCCTGTCAGTACTCACTGTGAGGCTCCAGTATAGCCATGACAGGTGTTACTCTCTCACAGGCTGCTGAGCTTAAAGCTGTCACACTGCTCTCCAGCACCTCACACACAGACCTCAGGTTAGGATGGCTACTTTTACTGTTGATGTACAACACTGACAGACTGCTGCAAGCTGAGCTAACCAGAGGAAGCTTAGCCAGTCTGCCAGCTGCACTCGGAAACTTCTGCAACATAACAGCACAGACAAAAATGTTAACTCTGTCTAGGCTAACAGGATAGGATATCATCGATACGTTAAAACAAAGAAAGGCATAAAAAGTTTATAAAGCATTTAGCGAGCTTATGCTGGTCCAAAAGAAAGAAAGAAGTACATTAGCCGGTGTTTTGGCGATGGTTGTGAGGAGGGTAAATCTAGCACTCACCAGGTTGTTGTTCATCGGCATGTTCGCGAGATTTGTGAGACTACTTTTTAAGAGGGGAAAGAAAAGAACGAAATTATACAACTGTGAGAAACTAAAAGTTTTCAGTTGACTCTCTCAAGATAAGGGATATGCCAGTCCAAGTCAGTTAAAACGCTAACTCACCCAGTGGGGTGCGTCTCCAGGTGAAAACTTAGGTTCACAGCAAATATCAGCTCAGTCAATTAGCGTCCACCTGTGCAGGTTGCTGTTCGGAAGAGCTCAGTGTTCTCGCGATACGTCAACGCGGTATTACGGTAATAATAAGCGGAGAGAGATTTGTATTTATTTATTTAAGGTAGCTATCAGCATCAGAGACAGTTGCTTTTTACACATTTTTCCTTGAACCAAAAAGAGGTTTTTGGGAAGTTATATTAACATTTACATTTTACATGTACAGCAGGTACATCACAGAAAAATAGGATATCATGTAAAGGTTCATTCCCCCCTGATTTTCTTCAGAAAGTTAAATTTCCATATATTCAAAATTCATCTCATACAAAGTGAAACATTACAAGACTTTTTTCTTCAATCAAGATGGTTACAGCACATACAGCTCATGAACATCATAAAACCACTATCTCAAAATGTTAGAATATTGTGAAAAAGTCCAATTTGAAAAGGTGTCCTGAGTCTTCATTCTGTCACTCTGGTTCAGAACACATAACCACAATCATGGAGAAGACTGCTGACTTGACTGGTGCCCAAAGGACAATCATTGACACCCTCCACAAGATGGGTAAGCCACAGAAGGTCATTGCTGAAAGGGCAGGCTGTTCTCAAAGGCTGTATCAAAGCATATTCATGGAAAGTTGACTGGAAAAGAAAAGTATGGTTAGAAAAGGTCCACAAGCAATAGGGATGAGCTCAACCTTCAGATGATTGTCAAACAAAGCAGATTCAAGAACTTAGGGGAGCTTCACAAGGAGTGAAATGAGGCTGGAGTCAGATGAAGAGCCACCACACGCAGATGTGCCCAGGAAACAGACTATTGTGTGTGTGGAACACGACACCAAACACAACACCAAATGTGTCATGTTCCTTGTGTTGAGCAAATCCTGAACAACAGATGTCATCAACTTCTCACATGGGCTTAAGGAGAAAAAGAACTGGGCCGTGGCTCGGCAGTCCAAAGTCTGAAGGATGATTGTAGAGGCACAGAATCCAAGATGGTTGAAGTCCAGTGTTTTTGGTTTATACAGTCAGTGATGGTTTAGGGTGCCATGTTACCTGCTCCTGTTGGTCCACTGCACTTTTTCAAGTCAAGAGTCATCACTGTCAGCCATCTACCATGAAATTTTGGAGCACTTCATGCTTTCACTGCTGAGGAACTTTATGGAGAGACTGATTTCCTTTTGCAGCAGGACTTGGCACCTGCCCACAGCGAAGCCAAAACTACCAGAAACTGGCTTGAGGAAGATGGGAGACATCAGACTCAACAATACAAGACAGCTGAAGGCTACTATCAAAGCAACCTGGGCTTCAACCTAGCAGTGCCACAGACTGATTGGCTCCATACCAACAGCTAGTTTAGTAATTTGTGCAAAATGAACTCCAACCAAGTGCTGAGTGCATAAAAGAGCATAATTTTCCAGAAAGAAAACATTTCTGTCATAAATCTTTTTAATGGACTGATGCTCTGGATATTCTAATATTTTGAAATAGTAGAGCCATAATAATCAAGATGAACTTTCCCATGACATTCAATTTTTTTTCAGATACTTTTAAATCTGGACAAATCTGCTTATTCAATGACGTCTTCCTCCTCCTATAGATGTATGGTATATAAGTTCGTTATGTGCTGGGAGATAAGCCACGGACTGAGAAGATGCTTTAACATGTCAGAGTTGATGCGTTGTGTTTTGACACAGGTGATCTGCTTGTTTTTGATGACAGGTGAGGATAATGACGCTGTGAGCAGGATTTGAACCTGCGCGGGAATATCCCATTGGATTTCGAATCCAACGCCTTAACCACTCGGCCATCACAGCTCGTCTAACTTTTTCTTTTGTAGCAGAAATATAGTCTGACGTCGAATTCCTCATTTCTCTGCATACATGCAAGTCAAAGCATTCTTTCAGTGCAAGCTCGTTTATCCACCAAGGGATCTTGGCTATATTGAAATACGAAGATGTCAACTTCCTCTAGGCCTAGTCCTATTCATAACTAAGGCTACTGGTCAAATTGTCCATGTTTGCCATAACGTGAAAGCATCTCCTTTATCCACACTGTGCCTAAAACTGCTCTCCTGCTTTGTGAAAATGTTCAGACAAGTCTGTCCTTCTCTTCTGCAAGTCACCAAAGGTCCATGGACACCTGCAGGCTGTTTTCAGACAGCTTTAATAACTTTAAGTAGACACCAAGGAGGCTGCGCCATTTCACTGAACAGCAGGCTCTGAATATATAACTGCAGGTAATATAAGTTCAGCATTCTAACAAACATGACGGACAAACTTTACACACGTGACTTAAAAAAAAAAAACTTCCGCATTCATGATAGCAAACACTTGCAGATTTTAAACGGATGTACATTTGTAGAGTTTGCGCATTTGTTGTTAGTTGTAAGTTTCTTGGCGAAATGCCTTTCTTTTGTGCCTCTATTCAGTTTCTGCATTCATTTAAAGTGGAATAACTGTGAAGATTAGTTTTAGTAGCTGTGTTTTGGGCGCGTGACCGTCATCAAGCGCTGACACGAGATCCTGTTCTTTTCCTCTGCAGAAACAACGCCACAGAATAGTTATGGAGTCTTTGTAATGCATTAACGAGGCTCGTGTTTACCAACAGGTCTGTTTGCTGGTGTGGGTCTATAGAGGCGGAGGCGTGAAGATCCGATAAACACTTTCACTTAAGTGGCAATGATGATTAACACCCACAGCCCACTACAGCAGCATCACACCCGCACTGTGTAATTACAGGGACAGTGAGTGCTGTAATCATAATGTGTGCAGGGATTAACTTAGTGAAATAACAAGGCACAGACGCACCCAGTTCAGTGTCTGCATATTGATGAGCTCTGAGGTGATTTTCCGTTCCAGAGGACGTTTACAGCGGTGTTTGAGCCCCAGCACAACTCAAAGCCCAGAACACGCTCTGTGCCACGAGGGTCTCTGTCCGTGGTGCTGATGCTGATGCTGCTGTCGTGTCTGACTGCAGCCGCGTCTCCTGCGCACAACGTGCCCACCAAATGTTTCTTCTTCAATGTATCGGCATGCGTCGGTGACGTCAGCTCCGAGACTTTTGTGTGGCAGCGGCAGTCACAGGGTTTGGGACTGCTGCCCGACGCAAAAAAAATGAGAAGGCACAAGAGAAGCACGTGTAGTGGGTGGTCCTCGACAGACTACTTTCACGTGGCTCTAGCGAGCTCAGAGCTCGAGCCGAGCCGCCGATCCGTTAGTCCGGTGCAGCAACAGCAAGAGACAACATCATCATGGCAGTGGACATGGAACCCTCGGAGTAAGTGCGCTTTACTTTAAGGCATTTCTATATTAAAGAGTGAGTTTAAAGAGCTAGTTTAGTGATGGTCATTAACAACATTAAGACAACATGTGGGACTTCACAAGCTTAACTTAAATTTAGGAGACTCTTTGTGCTGTTATTGTTCAATTACGTACCAATCTGCTGTTTATTTAATCAGTGTTAGTTTTATTGCATTGGTTACACCTTTTTAAAACTTTCCTCTTTTCAGATAATATTGTGTCATTTTTATGATTTTGCTTTCAATTCTTAATGTTTTAAAAGAGACATTCAGTGTAACTTAAACATTTAAATGTTATTTTTTTTCGTTTTCCTTACGCTTAATGACGAAATATATAATTTTATTCTAACTTAATGCTGCTTTAAACTGACGTTTCTCTTACGCGTAATGTATACATGATCTATTCAGTCCATCTTAAAACTCCAAATAAAGATTTAAACTGACGTTTTTGAAACTTAATGTTGATCCATTCAGCCTAACTCAAAAATTTAGATATAGCCTTAAACGTACGTTTTTTGGGGCTTCGTGGATATAATTCCATCCAATCTAATGTTATAATCTAAATGTTGCTCTAACCTGACGTTCTTTTACGCTAAATGCTGAAATAATTCCATCCAGTCTAATGTAATAATCTAAATGTTGCTCTAAACTGACGTTCTCTTACGCTAAATGCTGAAATAAATCTATTCCGGCTGACATAAATTTCTAGATGTATAGCCTTAAACTGACGTTTTCTCTGACGCTGTTGTTTATTGTCTGTGCGCAGCGTGTGCAACCATGTGCCGCCTGTTTAATCTCCTCGGGATCCTCCCATCCACTCACTGAAACCGCTTTTCTTTAATGAAATAATGTGCTCCGCATATGTTGCATGTTTCCCCCCGTGAGTCTGCTTAAATGCCCAATTAAAGACGTTTAATCTGACGTCCTTGATCATGATGCTGAGAGAGGGCGGGTCCAGACGCCGTACATTCTGTGCGTTTCATCCACATGTGCCTGTTGAACTAAAATGCTCTCCACCCCCCTGGCAAGATGTGGCTGCTCTTTTCTTATTGGTTAGTAAGACTTCATGGGGGGAGCGTGAGGATAGGGTACACAATGTTTAGATTTAAAGTCTGTCTAGGGAGATGGAGAAAATGAGACTGTCTTCGAGCTTTAGTGGGCAGGGTTAATCCAAACACTGACCCCATGTCTCTGCACAAAAATGCACGTGAAAAAACCCACTGCAGGGTGATGCTGTCAAAGTGACGGCAGCAGCAGTTCAGAAGGGATGAAGGCAAAGCTGAGAAAATGTCCAGCAGATGGCTTTCAAGTGGGACTAAACTCCACATGCAGCACGCTCCACGCTCACGTCTTGTTTTGACAGGAACAGCTCACTCCTTTTTCTGTTGACAGCTGTTGAGTCAGAGGATCTATGTCTAAATGTGTGAACGCTTCTGAGAATAAATACAGGGTTTCAGTTCTGCAGAGTGTGACAGAAGGGAAAAAAAGATGCACCATAGTAAGAAGCTTAAGCAAAATAGCTCTGACAAAGATGACTTTTTCTTTTTTAGTGTGATCCGCCTGATCATGCAGTACCTGAAGGAGAACAACCTGTACAGAACCCTGAACACCTTACAGGAGGAAACCACCGTGTCTCTGAACACAGTGGAGAGCATCGACAGCTTCATTGCAGACGTAAAGAATGGTCACTGGGACTCGGTGCTGCTGGCCATCGAGTCTCTTAAGTTACCTGACAACACTCTTATTGACCTCTATGAGCAGGTAAACTTGGTATCTTTAGGTTAAAATGTGAAGCATTATTGTTTTTCTTCTAATGAGCTCATGAATATGGATGTTGTAACAGGTGGTTATGGAGCTGATTGAAATGAGGGAGGTGGGTGCGGCTCGCTCACTCCTTAGACAAACCGACCCCATGATCATGTTGAAGCAGACACAGCAAGAGAGGTACTACCACCTCGAGAACCTGCTTACATGCTCCTACTTTGACCCTCGAGAGGTAAGACAAGTGATAATTCTTTAAAAAATAATACACTTAAACTCAGGTGTGGAGCCCAACTGGGAGATCATAAGAGTTGTGTGCACAAACACAAGAATGAATAGGATTTATTTAGCCCAAATACTTAAATTTTGCATAAATCCATCATGAAAAGCTGCCAAACAGAATTTTTTTTTTTTGGGATCGCCCTTGAAGTGGCCAATCTAGCCCATCTAGCCAACCCCTGGACTCACCCCTGCCTTCTTATTTATAGAGTACCATCCCTGTTCTTTCATTACAGGCATACCCTAAAGGCAGCAGCAAGCAGAAGAGGAGAAGGGCAATAGCCGAGGCTCTGGTGAGGGAGGTCAGTGTGGTGCCTCCCTCTCGCCTCATGGGGCTGCTGGAAGAAATCGGAGTGAGTAATCTGATCAATATCTGCCTTAGTGCTCAAGATAATTATAGAGCAAGGGCAACAAATAAAGCAGTTTATCTTTCTTTGAGCTATTGAGTTTTATAGCATATTTAGTAGATTCACATCTTGATTAAAGGTCTTAAAAGGCCCTAAAAATACATATTTTAATCAGCCCCTTACTCTTAGTCTTGATTTCATACATGAACAAAGTGTCAAGTCACAGTTGAGACAGTCTTAGTAAAATATCAATGCATATAACTCTAGGGATTAATGAATGAGATGAAGAAAAGATGATTTCTTCACATTTTCAAGCATTTAAAAAAGTCTTGCTAAAACTTTTATATGTTGCACCTCTGCACAGATCCTTGTTGAAGAAACAGCACCGCCTGCTGTTTGTTTCAGTCTTTTCATCTCCTGCTATTTGCATTATGGAGGAGATGGAAACGCCCTTAGAAACAAAATATGCTTTGATGATATTTTATCAAGATATGATCAATATTATCAAATCTGTTACCATTTTAATCATCTGAAACTAACTCATTTTTTCTTAGAAGGAATAAGTCATAACTGCTAGATTTATCTTAGATGACCAAATATAAAAGTTACAAAGCTGCCATTTTGGTAGTAAGAAGGAAGAAAACTCAACTTTTTAAAGGATGAATGAACATGTACGCATGCAAAGGCAGAATGGCAGTTTATAATATGTTTGCAGTACTCAGGTTGCTGCCTTTCCTGCATAATTTGTGCTTTTCGACAACTTTTCTTTGCATTCCTAAATTACTTGCAGTGTTGACGCTGAGGAAAAAACAGTAGCAGCTAAATTAAGTTTCCTGTCGTGCCTCTTCCTTGCAGACTATAAGGCTGCAGGAGTCTTCTGACAGCTCCCCCGACTCCACCATCGACTCGTACGGAAAGAAGGAGAAAGACAGCTTCCCTACCCAGCTGTATCGACACATCAAGGTAGACCATGACTCCTTCTGATTATCACAATTCTGCTACAGTCTACTAAATGATGCATTTTATAAAGCTCTATTTGTTGGCATCAATATGAGCATCATGAGCAAAATTACAAATATATACACTATGAACAAGACTTCTCTATAATTATTGATGAGTCATCTCCAAAGATGGACATGGATACACAAATTCACACACCCTCCTGGAGGCATTTGTCTCAGTGTCTGGCTGCGCCTTCATTACTGGCTTCCAGATGGAGCTGCATGAGTTGCATGTCCTTGCTCTTCTCTGCCCAAGGTGATGGGAGGAACAGACAGCCCACACACCTTCAGTCTGCAGCATGATTGAAAAACCTTAAACTTCTCCTGAGGAGTCTGATATTAACTGGTGTTATTATATTTATTAATGCACCACAAGTAGCTAAAAACACGAGTGAGGCATTGAAATGTTAATGAGTTATTACATGTCTTTTGAACATGCAGTTTGGACGACGGTCACATGTGGAGTGTGCACGTTTCTCCCCTGATGGGAGGTTTCTGTTTACCGGATCAGTGGAGGGACTCATTGAGGTTTGGAACCATATGACCGGTAATATCAGCAAGGTGAGCAAGTTTCAGATCATGATATCATATCAAAATAAGACTTTTTGTTTCCCCTTTTTATTAGCATTTTGAAAACAAAATACAAAAATATGTATATTTAAATAATGCTTTTAGTTATAACTGTAATCATAGTTGCCTCTTTGTTAAAATAATGATACAAACAAAAGTTTGACTTGTTCACTTAACAGAAAACAAATATGAAAAATGTGTAAGTTTGAAGAAATATGAAGGAAATCTCTCATTCATCCATTTATTGTGTATATTTTTTCTTTTAATCTCTCCTTGTGTGTTTGTATGACTGAATAAGGAGTTGAAATATCAGGCCCAGGACAGCTTCATGATGATGGACGAAGCTGTGCTGTGCATGTGCTTCAGTCACGACTCAGATCTTCTGGCAACCGGCGCTCAGAATGGCAAAATAAAGGTTAAACATTGTTATAGTATGCAACTAATGAAGGTCTTTACTGTGTCTTTATAAGGTCTTGATCATTTAAAGTGAAGTCTTTCTACCACTTAATGGAAACTAAAAAAAGAAAAAATGATGTCCAAATAATGAAAAAATCATTGAGGCTCAAAGGTGTTTAAACTTAAGGTCGTCTCAATACATCTTCATGTGTGTTATTGAAGGTATGGAAGATCGAGAGCGGCTTATGTCTGCGCAGGTTTGAGCATGCCCGCAACAAAGGTGTGACCTGTCTGACCTTCTCCAAGGACAACAACCAGATTCTCAGCGCCTCGTTTCACCCGACCCTCAGGTGGGACATAACCCTGTAGTGTTTTCTGTCAGTGAACACACTGCTGTTGGCTGCAGTCAGCAAATATGTGCCAAATACTGTCACCCACATCTATATCACTAACAGGACTCATAAAAGTCTTTTAAGAAAACTGTGGACAATTAAAGTATGAATCAAAGCCATAAAGTGCTCTGAGTGTGATCTACAATACATCAATATTGAGCTACACAGTAAACTTAAAGAATAAATCACTGTACATGTATGCTCCATATTAAATAGCTGTATGGGAAAAGATTTAAATGCCATTCATATAGGCAACTTAATGTAAGTTTTAAAAGGGAAGTAAATTTAAGACCCAACTTAGTATTACTTCACCACTTGTGTTAAAATAGAAACAAACAAAAAAATAGAATCCTTTTCAAAATTTCTGCAGCCAAACAAATCTTTGTTTGTCTGCTGTGGGAGGAAGTGAGAGCTCACGCTGACCTCAGAAATGATTCACAAACGTTTCAAAGGCGTAAACATTTTTGTAAGCTTTGCTAGAAGGCAGAAGAGTCTTTTTACGTCCCACATTGGATTAGGAAAATATTGCCATAATAAGTCATATAAAGGATACCTCAGGTGTCAAATGCAAAAGTAGGTGAGAAAAGTGACAAAAAATAAAAACAACAAGGACTAATCATTTTATTTCCTGTGCAAATCTCAGATAAATTCTAGCTGTTTTTAGCAGGAAATTTTTCAGTTTAATTTATGTTTCTACACGTGGCTGGACAGAGTGAAATGTGGGATTTTCTTGAATGATCAGTTATACAGGCAACATCACCATGATCACTATACTGAAATGTGCTCCTAACTTGTGTGACACAATAACAGTTTCGCCTACACAAATATGACTACTTGTGACACCACTTCATGACCCTTTACTGGGGCACTAATAAGATGAATGCAGGCAATACATATGGAAGATTATTGGCCGAAAATAAAGTTTTTAGTAGGGTAAAAGAAGATGAACAACAACAAGAAGATAACATGATAATAAAAAAAGCTTTGAAAAGAAGTAAAAAAAAAAGGAAAAATGTATACAAGAGGCGAAATATACATGAGGGAAATTAATGCACGTATCCTTTTACATTATTTAGTTGCTCACAGAGCTTGTATTGCAGCGCACTGCATTGCAACACATTGCATCACATTGCATTTCATCTTATTGCAACGCATTGAATTGTAACGCATCGTATTGCAATGCATCGAATTGCAACAGATCGCACTGTAATGGATCCCATTGTAACAGTTCGTATGGTAATGATCCCATTGTAATGCAAAGCTTTGCATTGCAACACATTGCATCGCATCATGGACTCTGACCAAAATAGAGCACATTGCACTGATTGCAACACATCACATTGCATTGTTTTGTATCGTTTTATCTTGAAATTTTGCGTTGCATCATACCATTAATAGAAATATCCCATCATATTGTGTCATATCACATTACATTGCATTGTATCAGGTTGTAAATCAAACTGAAGTGCATTGCAACACAGAGTATCACACCATACCTTATTATGTTGCATTTTTTGTATCACACTGAAACAACAAATCATATCACATTGTATCATGCTATAGCACATTATATCATATCTCAATACATTTGATCAAATCATATGGTATAATGACTTAGCCTGCCACACACACTGATGTGTTCACAACCAGACTTCCCCTCATAAAGCTGTAAGCAGACACCCTTGCCCTTAAAAAGCTCTTTAATTTCATGCAGACATCAAGCATCAGCACTGGGTACCTGATATCACATGTTGCACACGAGCAGAGCATCTGAATGTAAACAAGCCGAAGCGAGGATGTCTGCCTTTTCTTCTCTCTCAAATATACTCGCACACACATGCACACACATGCACACACACACTCAAACCTGAATTTCCTTCAGACTTGAGGAGTTAAACATCTATTTCTGCCTGCAGGGGGTTGTGGGCTGAGCTGCTCGGCTGTGGTGGAAGCACATGTGCTGTGTGGGTGTAACTAAGAGACCATGTGCTCGAGCACAAAGCTGCAACGTGTTTCTCCACTTACAATTCAACGAGCCAAGAGACCGAATTGTTTACATACACGAAATCATCCAACCTCCTCCCTGAGACAGAGTGAATCACTAAGCTTTAGATGATTTGTCACATTTGAGCTAATCTGCTCTCAGTTACTCTCACTAGAGCTAAAAATATGCCACAACCACAGCAGAGCAACACGTTTTGTCTGCTCTGGGGAAAAATCCCCTTTTCAGTGGATTTGTTAATGAATCAGAGCTGCTGTTTTCATTTTATGTAGTATTTTTTTTTTTTTACATTTCTGTCTCTGAGTGCTTTAAGAAATATCTTTTTTTTTTTTTTCAGAATCCACGACCTGAGGTCCGGCAAGACAGTAAAGGAACTAAATGGCCACACGTCGTTTATAAATGATGCAACTTTCACCCAAGACGGATTTCACATCATCAGTGCATCATCTGATGGCACGGTTAAGGTACAATTCGTGCATAATATAACTTCAAGCATCATGTCTGTGCTGAACTGTGTCACTAAGTAAATTTATTTCCTTTCCATGTTTTAGATTTGGGACACAGATTCCTGTGAATGCCTCCACACTTTGAAATCTCTGGATTCAGAAGTCCCTGTCAACAATGTAATCCCTCTGCCCCAAAACCCTGAGCACTTTGTGATCTGTAACCACTCCACCACAGTGGTCGTCATGAGCATACACGGTCAGGTGAGAGCTCTCAGATGCATACAAATAAAAGGTTCCTATTTACTGTTATTAAAAGGAAATTAAAACAATGTCACTGGTGTTGGCAGGCACTGCAGTGAAATGAAATACAAGTCCATCTAATAGCTGCTGTGACATTTTATTCCGAAGCACAGTGGTTGCAACACAACAGACAGCTGCCATCCTTTTAGCCACACAGCTAAATGCCCTTTAAATATTTCTGACCACCTTTCTGTTAAAGCTATCTGCCTCCTCTTCCCCGTCAGACTATAAAGACCTTCTCCTTGGACAGAACGGAGGGAGCAGACTTTGTGTGTTGCACTCTGTCACCCCATGGTGAGTGGATTTACTGTGTGGGAGAGGACTTATTGCTGTACTGCTTCAACTACAAGACAGGAAGGCTGCAGAAGACTCTGAAAGTAAGTTCTGCTGCACACATTCATTATCAGTTCATGCTTATGAAATGTCATTTATTAAAAGAAAGAAAAATGTGCAGCCTCTTTTTGAAGTTATTTCTTTACTTGGCTGATTCTGCCTCCTCTGCTGTGTCGAGATCCCACTGAGTGTCAGAAAGTAAACAGTGAAGATGATTGGAAACACTGAATATGTGGTGATCTGTGCTCCTCTGCACCCACAGGTTCACGAGAAAGAAGTAATTGGCATCGCCCACCACCCACATGAGAATATGCTCGCCACTTACAGCGAGGATGGTCTCCTGAGGCTATGGAAACCTTAATCTGTCACCTGCATTGCCATATGGAGGACTAAGAGAGCACTACACATGTTTATAAAGATTTCTTTGTAAGACAGACTGCTCATTAAGAGAACAATCTCTCCATAAGGTCCACAGAGTAGCTGTTCTGCAGCGTGGAGTTATTGTCCACAATCTTCATCAGCAGATGGATAATTTTTTATTGTAATGAAGCTTAAACTTTTTTAATTTTCCAAGGATGTGAAGGGCTTTTTAGAAAGAGTAGCTTGGAAACCATCAAATTCTTGGCAAATGAGCAGAATCCATGTGTTGATGAAGATCATGTGACTTTAATATGTGACACATGACAAAACGAGCTACAACAGCTGCCAAATGGACCCAAATGGAGCCTCAGCAATTCATGGGTTTTTTAAACCATTTTAAAAAAAGCAATAGATAATAAAAGCAAAGATTGTGCTACATATTTTAACAATTTCTATTCTCTCTTTTGAACTGAGACAGTTGTTCAGTTGGTTATGCTCAACAACAAGGAGGCAATCCAAAGCTGTATTTGTACAGAATCCTATTTGAAAAAGAAAACCCAGAGAGGAGGGGATTATGGGTAAATGCTTATAGAAGCTGCACCTTAGGGAGCAAAAGAATAGACTTCTCCTAATCCTGCCTCAAAATATTGTGTTGACTTGAACATTTTAAAGCCTTTTTGTCAAACATAACTTACCCAAAACACAGAACATTAATCTTAAGAAAGCTGTTTGTCAAGATGAGTAATTTGGTCTTTGTACTTCAGATTTTACACATAATCTCTTTATACATTTTGTTTGGTATAATCCTATTCTTTTACAGATTATTTTACAGGATCTTTGCTTTATAAACCTAAGCAGTGCAGTCTTGGTCCTCAGTACTGTACACATACTTCCTCATGGATCCAACTTCACCAGTGCAGTTTGAATCCCCATTTTCATCTCTTGTGTCTTTATCAGACATGAAAATGCATGACGGTGAACTGTCGTGAAACTATTTATAATAAAAAAAGTGCTTCTTGTTTGGGCATAAACAAACAATATCAGGTATTTGATTTGCCAGCTTTGGTTTTTAATACTACTTTTGTATCAATCAATGAGCAATGACTCGGATGTAATGATCTGTTTTGTCCTCCGTGTGTTCTGCATGCTACCTCAGTACAGTCTAAATGTGACAACAATAATTTAAGTTTTCTTTAAATTATGCATGGTGACTGATGATAAACCTCAATGAGCTTCCTGTTGGTATATAATGTATTCAAAGCTGTCATTTAGTGTCAGTCTGTTGTATTGACTCTAACCTGTGTCCTTGTGCATCAGTAGGACATGTATTCCTGCAAAAACAGAGCTACTGCCTCCACTGGTATTATTTTTGTGCTACAGTATACGATACAAACTATCTCTGTGCTGTCATCGATATTTCATTGTTACAAAGTTCATGACAGTATATTTTGTATATTCATTATGTTGTATATAAAGCTATCAGATATGTCAGAAATGGTTATCAATTAAATTTAAAACTTTACTTTTGTGCTGGTGTGCCTCTTCATAAAACCTTCACTATCGTATGTTTGGTACAAAATCAAAGTTCCAGATGCCACACCTTACAAAGTGTGAATCAAAAGTGAATATTGTGAGCTACAGGTGTGAATGCAATTTTAAAGCATGCTGTATCTAGATATTCAGAAGTATGGACACACAGTCACTGCTTTTGTTTTAACGTCAGCGTTGTCATTACCTGGAGGCTGCACGTACAGACACTGGGTCTGTTGAAGGTGGTGAATCCGTGGGAACTACGGGCCATGTCGTACGTTACGTCACTTATCAGTATGGTGCACAGGAGCATAACTGATATTAGGGGTCTCTTTAATGAGTGATTACCCTTTCATTATGGCACAACTTTCTTATTGTAAATTTGAGTTTAACTGCTTGGCCCCATCGTCCCCGGCAATTGAACTCAAAAACCACAGAATAAAATGCCTCACTTGCCTAAACATCAGCTGAGCATCAGATTAAAAACAATACACTTAGAGAGTAAAAATCATAGACCATCAAACTGCATTTAATTAGAAAACATAAACAAGTGGATGATTGGTCCTTACATGAATACAGTCAGAGAGAGAACTAGACAACACTATTTGAGGCAAGACTCAAATTTGCATCTGCTTAAAGAGCACCCTTTAAAAAACTAAGAAATCTCCATTCTGGTGAGAGTGAGTTTTTCTTTGAAATATCCAAGGCAAATGAATAACTGTAAAAACAAACTTAATTGTTAAGTAGCTTAAGGTTTATAAGGCTTTCAAACAGGCAGACTTTTCAATGAGGTATCAGGTGTGAAGATCTGAAGTCCCAAATAACCTTCAGCTGATACATTTGGCATTTACAATAAGGACTGCAAAAACGGCAAAGGATGAACTCAACAGCCTGAGTAAAAAGTTTATCTTTACAGATTTTATTTTAAATCAACTCCAGATTTAGTCCTAAGATTCAGTTCGATTTTATTTTTGTCCTCCCTATGATAAGTTGAAATGCAGTTGATTTTTTAGGTCTACAACATTTATGACGTTATCGGGATAATGACTTGATTTCTTGAGATCTTAAACTTAAAATAAACTTGAAATAAACTGATAAAATAAACTTGTTAACAGAGGAAAACCAAAGTCCTTCACCCAAGATAGAGGCATAAAAGAGTTAAGATCTAGAGAAAAGAACTTAAACTTTCTTTTTATCATGGGAAAACTATACTAAATATGGACATATCTTCTCTAGGTTTCTGAAAAAGATCAACCAGAGAGACAACTGAACACTTCAGTTTCTGGATTTTAAAATCACAACCGTTAAAAAAACTAAAATTAGTCAACTTTAAAACAATTACCAAAACATTAAGCCACTTAAACTTGGGAGTAACTTGACACTTTGTAAGACGAGAGAAAACTTTGGCCATCAGTGTTTATAGAGGCCTGTTAAATGAAGCATTTTGTTATTCTCATAACAAAAAAAAAAAAAAAAAAAAAAAGAAAAAACACCTACTATTTGAACAGAAAATCAAGTTAGACAGACTCATGTTTAAATACGCAAGCTCTCTGACCTTCTCCAAGTCTTTTGGGCTTTATATTTTTAAATAAAGTGACTCCTTTATTATCTTTCTCGTATGAATACTGACCCCATAATCAACTGCAGACTTAAAGTATGAGGCTTATCCCAACTGTGATGTATTTACAAATGAAGTATCCCACTTTCCAGGAAAGCTCATCCCATCAGTCTATCATTTAGAGCTACAAAGTGGAAAAATTAAACTTAATTTCAACATAATCCACTTTTTAGTGGTTTCATCCTACATCTTGCCACACCTGAATCATTTTCAACCCCCAACTCACATTTATAACATTGTTTAGAAATGTCTAGAAAATAGCCCTTTATAGGGTAAAACAGCATGAATGTTCAACTGAAGCCTGAATGCACATCTGCCTCAGCCACCATTTACATGTTGAGTCTTCACACACAACAGCTTGAACACGTAGACAAGTGGTTAATTACAACAGCTGATTCTGACTGTAACACTCTGAAAAATGTTAATTTACATAAATATTGGCATCATTTTCTGTGGAACTGCATAAAAAGCAAGCAGTCTTTGTTTTCTTTTCTCTGAAGTCCCTGTGATACCCTCGTCTCTATCACAGTGTGATTGGAAAAACTAAAATAAAAACACCTGGACTCTCCTTCTCCAGTCCGTCCAAAACCATGTCGTTAAATCAGGAGGGTGATGGGACACAGGTCTGACTCAGCCTGAAAGTAAACTTAGACGAGTAAACACTTCTGATTTTAAGACAATTAATTAAATAAAAAGTGCACAAACTTCCAGAAAGGTGCTTTGCTTTAGAGATGAGGAGGAGGGCTTCTTGAATAAGAAAAACCCGGGCTGACGTTTAAGATGTTTGGCACTGAACGCCTCCAGTGCTGGCATAGTCGTCCTCGTCCATGTAGTAGTACTGATGGTTGTGTCGCCTTCTGTTCTCAAAGTCACAGTCCTCAAGGTCGGCGTAGATGTAGAGGTCGTCTTCCATGCTTTCTGGCTGCTCTGGGTCCAGCTTCTCTGGGAGGTAGCTCTCCAACTCCTTCAGCTTGTTATCAGGTAGAAAGTTGGGTTGCGGGAACACCACCTGAAAGGAAAAACACACGTGTAACTCTTCTGTAATAGGACCTGTCAGTTTAATATTCAGGTATTTCTAAGTATAAAACTGACTTCATCTTTTGTTTGGTGTTATTTTTAGTGCAGCAAAACAAAAGACATCAGGGGATTCAGAGCAGAAATATTGCAGACCGCTTTATTGGTAAGGGATTGCTTAGTTTGTTATTGCAGGAAAAGAGATGCACTTTAATTCAGACGTTTGTGTGTCCAGGTGGCTGACATGGAATTATTAGCTTTTCCAGAAAGCATGCACTAAACAGGAAGAAAAGTCAGTAAAAGGCAATTATAAAGAAAAAAAAAAACCCTTCTTACCGAGAAGTGAATGATTAGACGTCCCTTCTCAAATGGTCTGCGATGCATCGGCATCCCTTCATTTAAGACACACTTTGTGTCTCCAGGCTTGATCAATTCTCCTAAAAAAACAATAACAAAAAAACAAACACAAAAAGTGTATCTATAATTATCAATACTATATCGTACAACATTGTACTTTGAAGCAGCATAGCCAAGGTCTGTTGAATGCAGCTTCAGTTATCATTTATGTTTAAAATCAACAAATTTTCTAGAAACAACTTTGTTATTTATCTTTTAAGGTTTTACAGTAGAGTCTGGGGGCTCTAAAGAAGCCTTTACCGATGGGAAGTTTAAGCCCAGTAGCCTAAAATAAACTGCTTAATGAAAGGAATTTATTCTAAATAATTACTTTTAATATTTTTAGATCTTCTTTAAAAAATCTTTATATATTTTGAGTTCCTTTGTGCCTTTATGTACTGAAAGGACAGATAGAGTGGATAGAGTCAGAAACAAAGATGATAAGAGCATTTTAGCATCTTAGCTATAGAAACCAAGATGTGTCTTTCAGATTAAGCCCTGAGCACTATCCTCTATTTCTGGATAGGTACAGCACACAGATCTGTCTATCAACTCACTGATGTTCAATATAAACTGTATAATATTAACCTGAGAAAAATACATCATGCATTATTAAAGCAGTTGTCAATAAAAAAAACTGAACATTCAAATCGTTAGCTGTGCACCTGATTTTATTGTTTACCTGGGTGTGAAGTGATGAGGAGGGTTCTGTTGTCTAGTGTCTGAACAGGTTTCTGAAATCCACACAGAGCTTCAACCAGCTGTAACTCCATTGACATGACCAGATCATCTACTTTCCTGAAGATAAGAGCAAGTTGGAAAATATAGAGATAAACTGACGGAGTGCCCAATGAATGTGGATTTATCAAACAGAGGTTCTTTTCTTTAATATCGGATCATTTTCATCATGAAACAAACTAAAAGTTAAACAAGAGTACAAGTAATGATCTAGACAGGGAAGCCACTTTTATATAGCACACATAAGGAGCAGTATGTGTGCATTGTTCTTGTTTTAGGTGTTTCATATCATCACTTTATCAGCCAAAAGGGACTTCAGCAGAAACAAAGACACCTGAAAATTTCATACCTGGTGAAATGTGGATGCTCTATCTGGTCCAACACGATGATGATGTCACCTGGTTCGATTCCTGGTTCCTGGTCTCCCTCTCCATGGAAAACAATCTTCTGGCCATCTCTCATTCCTGCAGCAGGTAAGTGCACATGTTGTGTGATCTGGGTCAATGTTTAAAAAGCTATAGATTGATTCAGCTTAAATCTACCCTCACTCTCACCTTTATCAATGTGGACCTCCAGGATCTTCTTCTGGCGCAGGATCTTTCGCCCCGCACATGCTTTGCACCGGTCTTTGTGGCTGATTCTCTGTCCTTGACCCTGACAGCTGTGGCACACTGTGGACACCTGCTGGACCATACCTGGTATGAGTTGGTGCATGCGGACTTGCATGCCTGTGCCATGACATGTCATGCACATCTGTGCAGCCCCTTTCCGACTCCCACGACCTGCCAAGAAAAAAAAGGAAGCAGAGTCAGCATACTTAAGAACAAAGATGAAAGCTATTTGGTTTATTATATGAACTCTAGTGACCTGGTGAGAAAAGACTGGATTACATTTACAAGACTGACGTGTTTGGTTACTGGACAAAGAGCCTTTTCATGGCCTGCTTGGACCGTTGTGTGCTAGAGAGTCTTTTTAGATTACTAAACAAGTCCAGTGACGGGCGCTAAACAAGAGCAGAGAATAACTTCCACAGCTAAAGACGTACCTTCACATCTCTCACAAATAGTGTTCTTCTGCAGAGCAAGTTTTCTTGTTGCTCCGTTATAAAGATCTTCCAGCGTCACTGTAATCTGGTGAACAATGTTCTTTCCTGGAGCAAGACAAATCATAAATTTCAGTAATGCTGCTTCTAGGAATAAGACTTCAGCAACAGGGTTCCTAAATATCAATATCTTCTGATATCTGATGTCACAGATAAAACAGAACTTTCATGAAGCTTAAAGATATTCAACATTTCACCAAAAATGTAGAATCAATAACATCAAAAGTGCAAGCTCATACTGAAATATAAATTCAACAAATATTGTCATTGGAACGTCACGCCTGAACCATGAATGAGAAGCAGAACAGTGTTTGGGTGATGACACCTTGTTGACATCTTAACTTGAATCTCAGGCTAGTTTTCTTTTTTCTTAAGACACCACAGAGTCACAGATAATTCAGATTAAGTATATCTCATTAACATTTTCACTTTTCTTACAAGCATTTGCCATCCTTAATCCTCTGCCTCATGTTTTAACTTCTATAACACAAGCAGAAGGAGGAACACGGGAATTTTTAATTTGACTGGGGTTATGAATTATTGAAAGTTTGTAAAAATTGAAATAATCAAGTGTAATTTTCATTTTTACAAACATTAAATAAATCCCCTGTGGATTTTCCCTGTTCTGTGTTTATTTATCTGTATTCAGTTATTGGTATTCTGGTATTCAAAATAGCAGCTGTGCTTGCTAATCAGCTGGGCCCCATTAGAGCGGCGATGATTAACAGATTAACAGTAAGCGACTCAAGAGAAAAATTATCCTGCAAAACCTCTGAATGGTTTGTGCCAGATTTAGAGCATATTGCCAAAAATTGGGTCACTCTAAATGATAATTTGCTGCTTTATTTCAGGCTGAGTATTCTGGGTCTGTTGCCCAAACAAAACAAAACAGCTAATACTTGATTAAACCTTTTCTGAGTTTGACCCTACGTACATCTTTCATCACTGCAACCAGTTCTTTCTTCTAAGATCAGGCTGTCTCCAACTTAATAACTGGGCGATTTTCTCACAAAAAACACAACTAAGTGATTATCTCTGCAATATTTTCTTACCTTTTCTCTCTCTGTGCATGCGACTACCTCCACCAAAAAACAGGTCAAAGATGTCCATGGGTGATGCAAAGCCCCCACCGCCACCTCCACCAACCCCTCCTTCCTTTATGGCCTTCTCACCACCACGATCGTACAACTCTCTCTTCTTGGCATCTGACAGCACCTCATAGGCCTGTGAAATCTGCTTAAACTATAAAGAAAAGAAACCAGAATGCATAGTTTAAGGAGAACAGAAACCACTGTAACAAAATAAGCCAAGTTCATGTTTTTTTAAATATATTTTTCATTGTTAAACCTTTCATTTCTCAAAGAGAAACAACCCTGCTATTCTAAGTGTAAACAATCATTAAAAAAGGACCCACCTTTTCTCCTTCTGTAGGATTTTTATCAGGGTGATATTTCAGAGCTAGCTTGCGATAGGCTCTTTTCAGTTCATCAGGAGTAGCATTAGGCTTCACACCTAATGTGTCGTAAAAGCCTGTTTCCTTGACCATGTTTGTCGTCACTGAATAACCTAAAAGAGACAAAAATATCATCAGTATGTTGAGCTCTAAATCACTTACAACCCCGTCAGAACTACATAAGAAGACCTTCCCCACCAAAATCTAGTCTCTTAACACGTCCCAAACAAAGTGGCTCAAATTAGAGAGAAATTAAATTTGATCCAAGTTAACCCTTTATGGGACAAGGAACCATATGTGGTCTCTTCAATCAACCTCCTTTGTGGCCTCCCCCTCAACTTGTTGTGATACAACAGAACAAGGATTTTTCTCAGCCACTCAGTGGAGATCAGCCAGTCTGTTTCCTCCAGAACTCAAAAAATGCAGCGTTAGGCCTCTTTTGGTCCCAAACAAATGCCCCTAATATCCTTACCAACCATGATAGGCTGATGAAACTCACACATTAGGAGGCTGAATAGCAGAAATACATATCATGACAGGTTTTGTTTGAAATTACAGCATGACAATGGAGGTACAATATTTGACCTGTATAGGGGTGTAAATTGTTGTCAATATTAAGGCATATGGCCAAGTCATCTAACAGCCATATCAGTTATTATAATGTAGGAGAATACTAATCTATAGTGTAGTTGGATGTTGACAGAGGTTTGTAAAAAAAAATTCAAAAGTGATCCAGTGGTAAACTCTATTTATTTATTTATAGACATTTTCTAGGTATATTTATAAAATAGCTGTGATTGTTGGTCAGTTTTACAACATTATACCAGTTTTATTATACCTATTTGTTTTATATCAGTTTATTATTTTTACTGTGAGCTTCATTTCTGCTTAAATTAATTTGGGAATTTAATATTTGTAACATTTTTTCACATTTTCTGGTGGAATTATAAAGAAAAACAAGTGGTATAAATAGTGAAATGTATGCGACTTTAGTCAGTTTTACAACAGTATAACAGGTTTATTACACTTAAATGGCTTAAATCATGTCTTATTTTTTTGTGAGTCTTATCACTGCTAAAAATTCACTTAGTTCTTCAATGTTTGTGATAATTATAAGTGTCCTGTTGGAATTATAAGATAAAAAAAGTTGATATCACCACTACTTCAGTGTCCTGAAGCTAGTCATGTCTTGCCTCTAAGACATCAGAATCTTAAAGCAACCTCAACATGTCTTGCATAATGAATATTTTGTATTTAAATAACTTATAAATGTGGAAGTAAATACTCATTAGACTCTAGGTGTTTATTTGCCATTAACAATTTAAGATGCATCACTTCATGGATTTTTTTTTCCAAAAAAAGGCAAGAAACCATAAATGGTCGCTTTCTTGACCTTGATTTTTAACACAATAATGAATAAAATACATATAAATCACAAAAGTAAGAAAAAGAAGTATTGGGATGTCCAACAATAATATTCTAGGGCTTACATTTTTAATTTCCAAGACTTTTTAACCCTGTAAGGGTTAAGAAAAATCCGTGTCATGCATTTATGTTGTAACAAAGAAGAGAAGGTCCCTCACAAATACAAAACCAAAGCATTTATTCATGTTGTGATACATAGGAGAGACTGTCATAGTTGTACGTATAGTCATGTAACTCAGAGTTTACAGTAGGACAGAAATAAGACAAATAATAATTTCTACCTTTACAAACTACAATATTCAGTTTTAATTGAACATGTTAGAGGTGCTGCAAACACATCTGCATTAGTTTCGCTTGATTAAAGAGTGTTATGTGACTTTGCTGACCTTTGAACTGTGTAAAATCTCTATCATTATCGCTGTTAACTCATATAAAGATATACTGGCCATCCCTTATACAGTTTAGGACATCTTCTCATTGTTATGCTGGAAATTTCAGAGGCCCACAGCCATCTATCAAGACTGGACACAAACATAAAACAAATAGGTAAGTGGGTCCTTTAGGAGAAAACTGATCACTATTATGCCAAAGGTGGAAGTTTTACACGTCATAAAAAGGTAAATACCCTACACTCAAGAGCTCCAATATTAAAACGCAGATATGAACTTATTTAAAGAGTTACATTCGTCACTTAATATAAGATACTCCTCACTGATAATCATGTAAGAAACATGTATACATTATTGTCAAGTTAATGACGTAGCATATTTTACTGGTCTTAAAATCGTGTCTCATTAGATATATGACTTTTGTTTTTTATTTGAAATCAGTGTGAAAAATAGCTAAAGCTCTTAGATAAGTATGTAGGGGTACAAATAGCTTAACATTTAAGTAAGCTTGTAATGAAGACTACTGATGAAGTGGCAGACAGTAAAAACGAATCAAAATACAATCAAAATCAGCTGCATTGTATTGTAATCATTCTGTATATCGTTATTGTTTTGGTGGAGTGAAATTAAAGACAGTAGCAAACGAACACGATTTATTTCAATCAAGTGTTTTATTGTTTTACATCTTAATTCATGTTTATAACTCTGCCACTACCTGTTACCGTGCTCATCGTTAAATCACGAGGTTTCATTTCTATCAGGCCCTACGCAGTTTAGCTAGCGTTAGCGCAACTGCTCGTCTGGCTAATGCTAACAGGTTAGCTTATCTAACGGATAAACTAAACATATTTTGTGTGACAATGGAGATAAAAATACAAAAGAACAAAAAAACAGTTTCCAACCTTCTGTGCGGACACTATTTCGAATCCTCAAATTTAGGGGACCCTTCCCTTCACAGAGCCTCTTCCAGAACCTTCTCACCCGCCTCCAGTCCGATGTTGCTCCGTGCGGCTCCCTCTGCTACACTGTACTCTGGATCTAGACTTGTTGCACATAGATGCCGCCTTCAGCTTCAACCCGGAAGCCACGTTGGAGAGGGGTAGCGTGGAATGTGACTTCATGACGGTAGGAGGTCAACCCATGACGCATACTTTTATGGGCAATTAAAACAGAATACGTTTTGTGACAATTGTCCCCGAAATCGAGGTGGATATGGCATTTATTTTTTGGATTAGGGCCACTGAAAAAAAATTGAGATGCTTTTTTTTCTTTTTACTTGTGAGAGACAAGTCAGAGATTCTGAGATTAAAGTCAGAATTCTGACTTTTTTTTTTCTCATAAGTTCAAATGTTTGTCTTTTTCTCACAAGTAAAAAAACAACATAAAGCTATTGCTTCTGGTGGATTGGAGCCACATGCAAAGCATTTGGGAACCTGATGCAGCGCAAGGCTGGACTACATCAATATTTTTAAACATTCTTTCTCAAAATGTGAAATTTAGCCAAGAAAATGAAACCTTAGCTTACCGTATAGTACATAAACCTTATGGAGTTCAGTTTTACAATGAAAAGAAAACTTAATTAAAATTAAAACAAAACAAAACAAACAAACAAACAAAAAACAGTAGGATGTGGATTTTTTTTTTATTTTTTGCATTGATGAACGTCTATAACAGGCTCTGTTGGATAATGATGTCATTAGCTTGGAAATACAAAGCAAGTTTTTTCCCCCATGTGAATGCATTACCCTTTGCATAATGCAACATTTTCTCCGTACATGCACATAATAGCCATTGCAACAGTGTACATTAAAGAAACAGCAATCTTATATTTGATCAGTATTTTTTGGATGGAAACCTGCATTTTTGATTTGTCAAGTGCCCTGTATCATGTCTGACGTTTGTGTTACGGCTTGGAAGTAGGCCTGCATTTCAGCGATTTATGAATACTAAATGACAGATGGACCTAGATTTGAGGATTTAAATTCAATTTGAACGTGGCTACCCCCCTTAAAAATGGCTTCTGTGAACAGTAGTGACCAAGGCGGCATCTAGATATACTTCTCTATAATTGCGGATCCAGTGACGTTAACTGCCTGCGACGAGAGTAGTCACCAAAACAAACGTGGGATAAAACAGTCCTCTAACTTTTATGAAATAGCTACATAAGATGATAAAATGCCTATTTGCTGGCTTATCAGCGAGGAGGGCAGTCATAAACCCATTAAACTGCCACATCTACAGGCAGTTGTGTTGGGCCGAGGTCCAGAAACTACCATTAAAGACAAAAAGTGCTCGCGACATCAAGGTAACAGTAAAGCCCTTCTATTTGATGCATTCGCGGCATTTGCAACAAATTAAAATGCCTAAAAGATAATCACAGAAAGGATTAACTATATTTCTTCATTATTTACAATTAGGAATAGTAAGTCTAAAGCTGTAGCAGGTGCGCACTTTGTTAATAACTGTAGTAGGAAATTATAATTGCGTCTTTAAATGTATTGCACATGTATTTCACACGCAAATATGCTGTTTCAGATCGTTTGTTCATTTTTATGGGTCTTCAAGCATTAGTTTTTAATCTGTAGGGTTCATTGTAGCTTTTCAATCGTAGTTCTATAATTCACATCGCTGTTATTTTTTTCCTGTTTTGTTTGTAAGTCAAAATACTACCTTAAAAACGTAAATTTGTGCAAATGTCCCCTCTCACCCAGTTGAATTGAAGGCCGAATGCAACAAAGGTTATGTCAAAGTTAAACAGGTAAGATAGAAATTGATTTACTCTGAATTAACTCATTCATAAAGAAATATGTAGAGTGAGAATTATTAAATAACCTTAATCTGATTACTGAAGGCCCTACTACGAGTGTTTCACATTATGTCTCCCTTTACTTCTTTACTTCACAGCTGGGCTTGAACCCAACATCCATAGACTCTGTGGTGGTTGGTAAAGACAATGAGGTCAAAATGAAGCCAGGACAGAAGCTTCATATTGTCAATCAGCTCTTCCCGTACGTTGTACAGTTCAAGGAGGATCCAACTGGGGACAGCTGTGCATCTAAAAGACCACGAGAGCCTTCAGAGGACAGAAAGAGTGACAAAGAGGCTCACACTCCAAAAATAGTCAAACAAACAGATAAAGAGTTTGTGCCACAACAAAACCAAGAAGCCACAAAAAGCAATGTAAGAGAACACAGAGGGAATTTTGGATTTAGAAAGGTGTATATTAGGCTCAAAACAAAGGTTAGTCTGACTGTGTTACGTAAAAAAAAATAAGAAAAAAAACTTTAATTTCTTTTTTGTTGCAGGAAAGTTTCGGACATTGGAGCCAAGGCCTGAAGATGTCAATGCAGGACCCAAAAATGCAGGTAGCTATATTAAAATAAGGACAAGTACAGTTCCTGCATTTGTAACTACCAAACATTGTTTTGTGTGACTGAGAAAGGCTGGATAAAAACTTTTTTTTTCCAGGTTTACAAGGATGATAAAGTAGTGGTCATCAAAGATAAATACCCCAAAGCTCGCTACCACTGGCTGGTCCTGCCGTGGCAGTCCATTTCCAGTCTGAAGGCACTGCGTGGGGAGCACACTGACCTGCTGAAACACATGCAGAAGGTTGCTGAGCAGATGGTTGAGCAGTGTCCACATAAGAGCTCACTACGCTTCCGCACAGGGTACCATGCCATCCCCAGTATGAGGTATACAATCAGAGTTTAGATATTGATGTTACAATAAAGTGATCAATTTTAAGGAAATATTTAAATTACTATATAAAATTTGCTTTTTACAATTGCACTGCCTTTATGCCTTTATGTCATACATTTATATTTTGGAGATTATCAGTGATTTCTCACATAAATTTACTACTTTACTGAGAGACCTCCAGAATTTTCCTTGAAACATTTTGCCACAAAAATAAATAGATCTTGTGTGCGCTGTCTTTTCCAGTCATGTACACCTCCATGTGATCAGCCAAGACTTTGACTCCCCCTGCTTGAAGAACAAAAAGCACTGGAACTCTTTCACAACCGACTACTTCATTGAGTCACATGGTAAGAGCAAATTAAGCCTAAGATGCTCAGTGTGTCCATCACTACAAAGTTATTTTTTACACCCTTTGTGTTCCTCATTTCTGTAGATGTGATTAACATGCTTGAAACAGATGGAAAGGTCGCAGTCAGAGAGGGAACCAGTGAGTTGTTGAAACTACCTCTCCGCTGCCATGTGTGTCGAAAAGAGTTTCCCACAATCCCTGCTCTGAAGGAACACCTAAAGTCTCACCTTCCTAGCTAAGAAGGCCAGCTAGAAGAGAAGATAATGCTGCAGAAGTTTATCGGTTCAACAGTGAATTGCAGTTTGGTGGACATTTTATTCGCAAATTGATTCTAGTTTTAGTTTTATAAACATTTGTTGGACTATTTCCTGTTGAAAGTTTGAATATGACAGAACCACAATACCCATTAGAAATATGGTTTTATGTTTACATTTTCATTTATTGGTAAACTTAATCAGAGGCTAATTCTAAAGATTAATTAATTGCATGTTTGATTTCTTTAGTTGTGTTGCATCTGATGTTCTCATATTTTTAAAGATGTTTCATTTTCTTGTAATAAACTTTTCTAAGAACTGAATCCTGGATGATATTTTTCCCCAATGCACTCTCCACTAGTGTAACAGATAGCTGGTGTCTGTTAAAAATATTTAAATAGGACAGATAGCTGCCACTACACACTGCATTAGCAGTATGAGGCTGATAACTTTTTTTTTCTCCAGTGTTTGCTGACAGTGTCTGACATTTTTTCTCTTGCCTTCAACTTTTCCTTTAACGTTTAGGAGATAGCCTAAACCTTCTTATACTTCTTATGTATATTTTATAAAGCATAATGATGCAATTAAATGCAGAAGAGGCCATCTAATTTATTTCATCTACTTTGTCGCCATCTACTGCACGGACGCAAACAGGACTATAGCTGTGGCTAACTGTAAACAGTCATTTGCAGCTAATTTCTTTATGGCATGTGTTATATGGGCTTGTCGTTAATACCTCAATCATAAAGAACTCCATTGAGTCCATTGATTGCGACTAGGAAAAGAATTATTATGGCCCGTACGGGGATCGAACCCGCGACCTTGGCGTTATTAGCACCACGCTCTAACCAACTGAGCTAACCGGCCTGACTCAAGAGTTGAAAAAGAAGCAAATTGTAGACAGCAAATTTGATGACCTAGGACGTTTTTGTGCATTTAAATCAATTTACACCTGTAAATACATAACTTCAAAGACCGCTCACTCGATTTACAACGTCCCACCTGCATTCAAGCTTCCTTAAACGAGTCTCCTGTAGATAGTTACATAAACTAGACGAACTAACCCGGAGATATAGCTAGCAAAATTAATGCTACATGAAACTACAATGAGCGTATCCAATTCGAGCCAAAAACATCGCATCACAGTTGATATAAGGAAAATTCACCCCATATATATATCCAGCCAGCCATCTTATTTTCAAGATATTATATGTTAAAACGAGGCCTAAATCCCTTCTATGATTAAAAATAAGACGTCAATGCAGCTAGCTGTAACTTTGTACATTAGATTAGGTTAGATTAAATTTTATTATTGTGTCATGCATAAACAATAAGCCCAGCCCAAATGGGCTTACAAGACACCATTATCTTTACAAAAAGACCAGAAACTAAAAGTAGACATTTGTACATTTAAATAAATAAATGAATATGGCTTATTAAGAAATATATTGACTACATGATAAGCAGGGCTGCCAACTTTCCAAAAAAGTTAGGGGTGAAATTTAAAATAGAAGTGCATGTGCAGAGGTTGCCATTTTTTTTTTTTTTTTTGAGTGTGCAAGCAAAGTGATGATATTGACACATAAATGGATTCAGGATCAATATTTGATCATCCCTGTTGAAAAATGTTTTGCGTGTTTTGTTTTGCACAGCCCCACCTTAAGGTGAAAACTCACAGTTCAAACAACTTTGGATGTACGCCTTGTCTAAAATAAGCACAAAAAACTTTGAGACAATCCAATGAAAACTGTAGATGGAGAACCTTCGTGTGACACAAGGGATCCTGGCCAAAACAGCCAAAAATGACCAGAATTTGACCTTTCACTGTTGTAGTGCACTTCCTGTGCATTTTAGATGATGGAACCAAGAGGACCCCCCCCATCTAATCCTGATACATGTGTCCCAGTTCCCTATGTCACATTTGGGGCCCCCGTGCAATGGACTTTCACAATTCCACCAAAATACAAAAAATTTAATTAGGGGACTATTCTGGAAGGTTCTTTGGACTTTTTAGGCATGTTAAGGCTCCCGAAACAAGCCATGAAGAGCCAAAGAAATAATGATAGGACACCTACAGTATCAATAGGGTCCTCGCTCCAAGGTCTGTGCTCTGGCCCTAAAAATAAAGGTCTATGGACTTGGCTTTGCATGTTGTTAGGAATATGGTGACTTGAATTAAATCTAATAATTGCTTCATTTACAACTTTTGTCTACAAAAATGGTTTTTAAAATTAAATTTATTAAGACTCAAAAATGAGATGTTTCTCTGTAAAGTAGCAAACATACAGGGATCCCCCCCACATGCCTATAATTACGCGTAAAACATGCACGCACCCCACACAACAGTTATATTATTAGTTTATTCAGTTTATATCAAAACAAAGTAATTGCCTAGGCTAGAAATTTTAAAATAATACCATACAAAATCAATCAGATGCTGGTAAAATGATACTGGAAATTAAACATTCAGAAGCGATGGGCATATGTGGTCCTGAACTCTTCAGGCAGGTGTTGTAGTTCATAGTGGGAAAACACAAAAAACTGCGAGATGTGATCATCTCCGTAGCATGAACTCCCTTTCACCATCATCTGGAACCATCAGATTGTCCACAGAGTAATGGGCATCATCTCCTATGTCGCTGAAGAAATACTCTTCACTCTCACAGCTCTGAGTCCCGTTCACGCAGTCTTTAACCTGCTCCAGCTCGGCACTGTCACTGGCATTACTGTCCTCTTCACTTCTGCTGGCACTGTCACTGTCTTCACTGGTCTCATTGGTCTCATTGCTTTCTTTGCTCTCACTGCTGTCACTGGTAGCAGCTGTCTCCTCTGTACTGTCACTGGTGTCTGCGCTTTCACTGGTGCTGTCGCTGCTGTCTGAGGTAGAATCCACCAGCTGTAGGTCTGTGTGACCCTGAGCCAGGTTCGTCTTCTGCTGTTTCTCAGTCACTTCAGTGGATAGACTCTTGACCTCTGTGCTGCTGTTATCCTCTGCACTCAGGACTTTGAGGACACTTGCGAACACTTGGACCCTCTGAGGTAAAAACAAGTGAGAAATATTGTCATAAAAGTCGTCTTAGCTGAGGAAGGACAAAGTTTCAAAGCAAGTGAGCATGCCCACCTTTCGAACGTTCTCCTCACTGCCCATGCTGTCATCTCTGGTTTCAGCCAAAGAGTCCGACTGTGGAAAAAGGATTTGATAAAGTGAGATCAATAGAGACAAGAGGGATGCTGTGCACTAAATTAACATAAAACATGCAGACAAAAGTCTTGATTTAATATTCTTACCCCGTTGTCCTCCTCTGACTCGCTGTTACTCTCCTCTGAAGTCTGTTTGTGGGAAAAAAGACACATTACCCTATTAAACGATGTGTATTTATTTAACCTTTATTTAAATCTTCAAAATCATTCACTATTAAACCCAGACAGAATGAAACTCAGTGAAATGGTTGCACAGCGTGGTGGTTTGAGATCGTTTTCTTAAATTAACCTAGAGAAACTTCAGTGTCAGTCTTGTGAGCTGTTAATTACTTCACATTTCAAAAGCAAAGAGGCTAAAAGCAGAATTTCAAAATTCCTTGTAAACCCACCGGACAAAGTTTTTGCCACGCCTCTGTGCCAGAGAAGTTCAACCTTGATAGAATATAGTGACGAGTGTCATAGGGATCCCTGATTATGAATCTAAGAGCAGACAGATAAGCAGCAACATGTCTGCAGCATATCCCCATAATCCCACACAAACAGAAATACTGCTTCAACTACTTTGCTGTCTGTAAGGAGGAAAATCATCAGGTTCTGCACAGAAATCTGATTTTGCCTGTGAGATTTTGATACGGTGCTTAAGTGTAAATGATTCATCCAGAGAAATACCATTGAGTGGATAACTGCACACTGTCCATAGCATGCATATAGGTGTCTGCTTTTGTTTTAGTGGCAGCGACTGTCATTTTAAGTACAAGTTTGCACCTAAACAATCATGCTAGATGTTATCAAAAATGAAACAAAAATTAAAAAAGAAAAAAAAAAAACATTTGACCTACCGTGTCCTCAGATGTAGATTCATCTGATTGGGACTCTGAACTCTGAAAACAACAACAAAAAGGGATTTGATATTGTAAACAAGAGGAAACACTTACAGCACACAATAAAATAACCAAAATTATTCAATTTTGCTCTTTAAGCAGTCAATCACAATTTTAGAGTCACCTGTTAACCTAGCTAGCATGTCTTTGAGCTAAGAGGAAGTCAGGGTACCCTGACTATAAGACCAAACAGGTTGTTAAAAAAATGAGTTGTGTTAACTTAAAAATACAAAATAGCTAAATCAGCTCTATTTTTTTGTATTGATTGAACATATTTTAGATTTAGTAAACAGCACTCGATCACTTTAAGTATTTTGCCAATGTACTTAAGTCATTTGACAATTGTTTCTTATTCTGCATAGTTTTCCCAGAATTCAGTCAGAGAAATCTCACCTGCGAGAACAACCACAACATCCAATAGATGGTTCACTAAACCAAGATTATAATCATTTTTGAATGTTATTAATTATATATTTTATTTGGTTCATCTTTTGATTCATTTTTCAGTTTAGTTTTAATTAGTTTGCACTGCTGTTTCTTTAGTTTAGATTGTATTTTGTAAAAATCCTTTGTTTTAGCTTAGTTTTAAGTAGCTGTAGTGTTGGTTTTAGTTTTGTCAAAAATGTGGGACACCTGTCAGGGGCAAGACCCAAAAGTTCTCCTCACTTTTTACTTGAATTGCTTGAATTGTTTGATTTTAATGTTTGTATACAGCTCTAGACCTAAAATTACCCTTGTGTGAAGCTGTCTTCAATAAATCAGGTGATTTTACTCTCTCCAGGCTTGGGTGTTTATGTCAGTCAGTATGCTAGTGTTAAAGAATTAAACTAAGGAGATTTTGTCCCTTATTTCATTTTTGTTAGTTTTTTTAGTGCAAGATACAGTTTTAGTTAATTCTTATTTTATATGTAAAGCTTAGTTTATTTAGTTTCAGTTAACCTAAATTATTTTTACATTTTAGTTTTAGTTGGTTTTAGTTAACTATAATAACCTTGCACTAAACATGATGGAAGAGGCCTTCCTGGTTTAGTGTGTATCTTTCAGTCATTCTTGCTAAAGTCAGACTACCTCGGCGTGCAAGTTTAAGATTAAACCATGTGAAAGAAATTTCAGTTGATTTTAAGTAATGAGCTGCTTCTGCTGTTTTAGGTCCTATTAACTTGAGTCTACTCAAAAAACATTTCCACTACCTCAAACCTTTGGCTCAATCACTTTCACCAAATATTTTGAGTATGTTTAAGCTGTTTGGTTTTCCAGTGCAGAGAAGCATGCATTGGGAGAACATGCAGACTCCACACAGATAGGCCCTGCCTGACCAGGATTTAAACCAAGCGTCTTCTTGCTGTGGGATAACGCGGCTAACCACCACTGCGTAACCTGCTTCTAGTGTCATGCAGAGCATCACATCTAAAGAAAAAAAATGAAAGTAACTTACCAGACTAGAGATATTTTCTTCAGAGCTCTACAACAGAAATAGAAACAGTTAAAATTATAATTGTAATGCATTTAAATCCATCTCCATCTCATAATAATCATTTTGACTTTAGTGGAATAAACGTTGAGTTTACCTGAAGCTCTGAGGTGTCATTTTCAGACGATTGAGAAACAGACAGACTTTCAGTCTGGAGAAGAAAAACAAGTAAAAACAGTACATTTAAAACCAAAGTGCACTTAATTACACTGTGTAATTCTGACAATAACAATCATTCCATTCATTTAAGCTCCTTTTATTTCACAAGAGCAAGCGGCATAAATGAGCCCACACATTCAGCAGACAATAGGCCACTCAGATGGGAGTATTATTGAGGTTTGAAGAATCTTTTAGTTACCACACCTATTGTTAAGTTTTCCGCTGGCTTTGCCAGAAAAAAACAGACTACGCTCAAATGATTTGTGTGTAAATACATTCTCAAGAACAACTAAAAGAGTCAATGAATAAATGGGCAGAGATGGCACTCACAGAGTTTGAGTCGAGCTCACTTGATAAGGAAACAGCACTGAAAGAAATCTGTTAGGATGAAATCACAGGACATTATTATAAAGAGGAGACATACATATATTAGGCTCTAATTTGGCTTCTTTAGCTCACATGACAAAAATTAAACTAATATTGCAGCACAATAATGCTTGTTTACAATATTATGGCTGAAACTGGATAAGTAATAATTCATTAAAAAGTGAGAAAATGACTTTTTAAGATATGATTGACATAAAATCAGCAAACATTAGATAAAGCTGTGGAATCATAAGCATGCACATTCTTAATGTAAAATGCGTATTAAAGTGCTGAATATTTTCACTGAACAGCATGAGTTAGATGCCCTAATGTTAATACTTACTGGGCTGGCAAAAACAGCTCCAATCAGGAAAAATGTGAATATGATAAACTTCATTCTGTAATGGACATGGAGGATGTAAGTCACATTACTCATAATAAATCACTTGCTCTGCTTTTACACTTAAAACATGGAAAGAAAAAGTGAAAATGAACTTTAAACATGCTAAGCCAAAGAATCAAGATCAAAATACATACAGGAACACTAATTAGTCAATTAACTGCTGTCCGTACCTTTCTGTACGATCTGGAGCGTGTGTTAAAGGTGCAGCAGTAGTAGTAGCTGTGTTCAGTGTATGTCAGCAGCAAACAGGAGAATCCAGAGACGAAGCAGCAAAACCTCGATGTGTACAAATGCTGAAGGGAACTCCTAACTCCACCATATATATGTAACCTTGACTGACATAATTGCATCACTTCCTTCCGGCTGTCGGCACGCCAAAGGTGTATTTTTTTCCAGCAAGAAAAGCAGAAAACAAACACACACTAGTGGCATGACAGTGATTCCACGCTGACACGACCACAAATACACATCCACACACTAACACACACACACACACAGGAGTTTCATTGAGTTTCCTCCACCCCCTCTGAAGTCGTCAGTGAAATACAGTTTAGCGTACTCAACCATAGGGTTTGTGGCCTGTAGAGAAAACAAACTCACCCACTCAGAGAGGAAAGGAGGGCCAGACGGGGTCATGCTTGTTTCCGGTGAAGTATCTGTTTTCTCTTCTTCTTCAATTAGTCGGATTTGTTTAATTTGGAATTTCATGAACTGTAATATGAATGTGGACAGGTAAGAGGTAGCG
Source organism: Cheilinus undulatus (assembly GCF_018320785.1). Taxonomy (NCBI): domain Eukaryota; kingdom Metazoa; phylum Chordata; class Actinopteri; order Labriformes; family Labridae; genus Cheilinus; species Cheilinus undulatus. Next base: position 34,761,514 of record NC_054868.1, on the reverse strand, counting down.
CCTCCTTTCAAGGCAGATTCAACATCAGATGAGGAGGCTAAAATGTGTGACAGCAATCAAGCATTTGAATTAAACTCTTGGTCTACTTTATTTCAAAACTCAAACTGTGTTTTGTAACCTTTTGTCCCTCAGTGTGGCATGATGTTTGTGAAAATAGTTCTTGTTCTTGGAAAGAGGGCATGTACAGTAGAAAAGCTAAATACAGACTTCCATGTTTCCCTCCCTGAAGCTCATAATTGCTTCCTGGATGTCCATATATGGTTAGGCCTAAAATGAGATGACAGAATTCCTTGTTTAACCTCACATTGGATTTCAGCCGTTGAGTAGAAACATGTAATTAGACTGGATGTTCAGCAGTCTGGAGCTGTTTGCCAAAACCACAGCTAACAGTGGTTGTAAGGTCTCCTGCTTTGGGAAAGAAGGGGAGGAGTGAGGACACGACGATTGATGCCTGTTATTGCACGCAGACCAGCCGTCAACAATGTCTGCTCCAAGGTCACTTCAGTTTTTGGGATGTATGACCCTAAAGGACCGTCATGAGGTCAATGATCGTCAGTTTATGGAGAAAACACCTGTGCTTTAGAATGCTACTAGAAACATCTAATCCACTATCTTAATTAGAAACCATTTGTTACTCTAGACAATCAGATTGATGTGAGTACTTAAGTAACTAAATGAGTCAGTGAAAAAGTAAGCAGTTAGTAAGTAAGTAAGTAAGTAAGTCTGAAAGTATACTAAAAAAAAGATTCTGGGCCTTAGTAATAGTTAAGCTTTATTTTGGGGTAAAGTTTAAGTTAATTATATCTAATCAAATGTTAAATCATTATAGCTATACAATATGTAAATATCCTGCATATAAAATCAAATTTAAAAAATGAGTAAACTTAACAGATTTTTGGGTGAAGTGCAACTAAATTACATCAAATTAAATGTTGTTCAATGATAATAACTAAACCCAACATAAATATGCTTTGCATAAACTCAATTAAAACAATCTGAGTAAACTCTATGTGATCGGATGGGTTTGCTCTAACTTTCTCTGAAAGGAGGTTGGGCACATGTGCAATAGCAAAGGTAACGTCATGACTGGCTGATGCAATACAATGCAGTGAAACAACTCTTAGATTACATTTTGAAGTCAGTGTTCATGTTTGACCGGAAAGGACAATAAGGCTTCAGTAATCAAGTAGAAATCTTGCTTGCGATTATTATGAGACAAAAATAAGCAGAAATACATGCATGCCCCATGCACAGCTTGTCAGGTGCCGGCTGGCAGCAGGTCCATAAAGCCAAATATATTTATTTTATTCTACGTTTTTTCAACCTTTATTTACCCATGAAAAAAAACTGAGATTAGAAATCTCGTTTTTAAATAGTGTGTTGGCCAAGATAGGCAGCAGCACAGTCAAATGAGACACGGATAACTAATGACATATGTATAAGCTGCACAGTTGTGAAGGGGTTAATCCTGTTGATTCTCAACAAGGTTATTGGTTTGCTTCCAGCTCAGGGAAGATAAAACTTATTTAAAGTGTACTTAAATTAACAAATAAAGTTTATGTGAAAGATCAACTGAAATTTACATTTAGTAATTAAATTAACACTTAACCTTTATGCTCAAGTTTTCATAACTCTAATTCAATGAAATATGACCAAAGTTACAGTTAAATTTGACCTTAAACTAATGTAGTAAAAATACATGGAAAATGTACATGTAATTTAATCACTCAAAGTCCAGGTTTTTGGTAAGATTATTTTTCTGAGTGTATGTAGCGATTTACTCAGTAATAACGATTGCCTAAGTAAGAAGTAAGATGGAAAACAAATTATTGTGGAAGATTTCAAAACACAATACATTTTGAGAATTTTTCTTTTCAGATATAAAGGAAATTACAAAAAGAAGCAAGAAGGTAAAAACTATGTAATTTATGTGTAAGAAAAAAGTATTGCACCCTTGTAAAAGTACACTTACTCTGGTTAAAGTTACTTAAGTTAAAGTAAAATTACTGTCACACCTCTACAATAGAGTTAAGTATATACTAAAATATATTTCAGTGTTGAATATTTTACAATATGAGAGCTGCAGTTACTCTTGAAAATCTGTGGCAAGGTGGGTCTCTTCTGGCAAAAAACAAAATAGAGAGTCAACTTCATTCAGGACAATGCAAGCTGATGAAGAATGTTCTGTGTGCTTAGGAGCACCTAAAGTCACACACGGTGACTTTAGCTCAGTGGATAACTTCACTCATGATGCAAATATGTCTAACAATAAAAACAACAACACCAGAAACATGAGCAGGGGATCATTGTAACATCCAACCACAACTAAACACATATAAAATGCATCTAAACACTGCCTAAGGGCATGATGCAAAACTCCACCCACACATCCCTCCAGATTTGAAATCACAGTCGGCAGAGCTCAGATCAGTTGACTCTGGCAAATAACTCCAACACTAAAGACACCCCCCTCCCCAATTACAGTAATTTAAGTAAATGTAATAAGTTACTTTCCGCTGGTTATATGTAATATGTACCTTTTTTAACTTGGTAATCGGCCATCTTGAGGAGTGCTGCAGTCAAAATGAGGGCAGGCACATTGTCATATTGCCAGTTAGGTGATTGTACCACTTTTATTGACCAGGACACTTGTCATAGCTCTGTGGTGAATGATTTTGTTGATGTGTGTGAGTGCTCATCCTTAAATATACGTGTTTTGAAAAACCAAAGAAATGCTTCCATCTATTTTCCCTTTTTTTTATTCATGGCCAGGCTGCTGAAGCTGTACACCAGTACAAATATCTTGGCACAATTACAGACAATAACTTGTCCTCTGATGCTAACACAGACACCATTTGTGTAAAGGCTTGTTTTATTGATTCCATTTTAACTTTCTGCTGGTTTGAGTCCATCACTCTTAAACTCTCTGTCACTACCAACATCTGTGCATAGCCCCCCCCCGACTCAACCAATGTCTCCTCTCCCAGTCATCCACCCGTCCTGCCACGATTCCAGTCAGAATCAGTGACAAGAGGATTTTAAAATCTAGACAGGCTGTGAGCAACCACGGTATTCATGTTAAAAATCAAATCCAAATTAAAACTGCAGCACTTAAATCAGACTCCACAACCCCCACCTGCTGCTTGAAACTGGCCCTCCTTAATCTTAGATCCTTGGTTAACAAAACATTTCTGGTTAATGACATAATCTATGAAAATAAACTGGACTGCATCCTTCTCACAGAAACATGGCTGGATGCTACTGGGAACAAAGAGCTGATTGAAACAGCACCTACTAACTTCAAATTTTCACACTGTACAAGACAAAACAAAACAGATGGAGGGACTGCATTTCTCTATCATAGCAACCTAGATTGTCAGACTGTCTGTCTTGGTGAATTTTCAACCTTTGAAAACTTAGCTGTTGTTATTAAGTCTGCTGTTTCTACAATTATGCTCACAGTGTACCACCCTCCTAAACTAATAAAAGGATTTATTGATGAGTTTACTGAACTGATTTCAAAAATATCCATTGACTATGACCACATTGTCATTTCTGGTGATTTTAATATACATATAGACAATTCTGTCATTCTGACCTTCTATGTTCCTCAACTTACAAAAATGTCCAGAACAACGTGTGCAATTTTAAGCCTGTGAACATTAATGACCTTGAGGAAGTTATCAAACACCTCAAGTCCTCTACCTGTTCTCTCGATCCCATTCCTCCAAAATTATTTAAGTGTGTCTCTCATGTTATGTTACAGGATCTACTCTCTATTATCAATGCATCTCTTCAGTCTGGGGATTTCCCCATTTCTCTAAAGCACGCTGTTATCACTCCATTACGCAAAAATAAGAAGCTTGATCCATCAATAATTAGCAACTACAGGCCCATCTCCAACCTTCCCTTTGTCAGTAAAATCATAGAAAAAGTCGTCTACTATCAACTACACAGTTACCTTACCCATAACAATCTGTATGATGTCTACCAATCAGGATTCAGAGCAAATCACAGCACCGAAACAGCACTGGTCAAGGTTATCAACGATTTAAAACTCAACAACAATTCAAACAAACTATCCGTCTTAGTGTTATTAGATTTGCGCTCTGCCTTTGATACGATTGACCATAACATCCTACTCCATAGACTTGAAACTTCCATAGGCCTCTCAGGATCTGTCATTCACTGGATGTCACAGAATTTTCTTCATCTTAACACAGAAAAAACAGAAATCCTGCTAGTTGGTCCACACAAACTGGGACAAGAATTCATTTCGGTTTCATCTTCATTTCCTTTTAGGTACAGTGAGCATGTCAGAAATCTTGGAGTTATCATTGATGCAGACTTAAACTTTCAACGACATGTAACTGCCATCACCGAAGCAGCCTTCTACCATTTAAAAAACATTTCCAAACTTCGATCATTCATGTCTCAGCTTGATTCAGAAAAACTGGTCCATGCTTTCATATCCAACAGATTAGATTACTGTAACGCTCTCTATGCTTGACTTCCAAAAAAGACAATAAATCGCCTCCAACTCATCCAAAACGCTGCATCCTGCATTCTAACAGCAACAAAGAAAACAGAAAACATCATACCCATTCTGAAAAATCTTCACTGGCTTACCGTCCAATATAGAATCGATTTTGAAGTGCTACTTCTTGTTTATAAATCACTGAATGGTATGGCACCCCAGTACATTTCTGACATGCTCACTCACAATCACCCAACCAGGTCGCTCAGATCTTCAGGTATGGGCCTTCTAAATGTGCCTAAAGTTAAATGCAAATCAGGTGAAGGTGCATTAAGCCACTATGGTGCTGTTCTGTGGAATAAGCTGCCAACTGACCTCAAGTTGGTAGACACTTTAAGTTCTTTTAAGAGTGGTCTTAAAACACTGCTTTTCTCTTATGCCTTTGACTGTTAGATGAAGTACAACATATTGGCATTTTGCCTGTGTACACATGACTTGCACTGTACATATGTGTGTGTCTTGAATTGCTGATTGCTTTTTCTGTTTGTTTTTAATCTTCTGTAAAGCACATTGAGTTTACGTGTAACCGGTGGCAATATCTCTGCGTTGTGTTTTTGGTGGATGGAAAGAGACTGCGACACTGGATCTCTCACTCGGACCACTTTTATTGGCTGGCAAACGATATAAAAAGACAGAAACTCCCATGAGCCACAGCCCGCTCCATATCCTCTCCCACTGGGAGTCATTTCAGAGGGCGTCATGGATAAAATATATTTACAAAACGAACAATGCGTACCTGGCAAACAATATAAAAAGACAGAAACTCCCATGAGCCACAGCCCGCTCCATATCCTACACATAACAGAAATACAGTACATGACAAAGTTTGACATAAGTGAACACAAGCTAACTGTGTATGCTGCACATGTGAGCTAGCTTACCGTGCGCAGCAAACAAACAAACATCAATAAAACTAAGGAGAGAAGAAACTTAAAGCAAATAAACATGTTAACAAGTGGAAAAATAACTAAAGACATTATAAGAACTAAAACATGTACAAGATATAACGTTTAACATAAAGATGGAAACAGATAGAAACTTGAACAAAACAATGGACACCCACCTCTCCCACTGGGAGTCATTTCAGAGGGGGCGAAAAGAATATATGCAAACAACCAATGAAGAAGAAAACAAAGGAAGGAGGGGCTACAAACAACATAGTGCATCATGGATTTCAGAGTTTCTCTCAGGCTTGTGGATAACTACCAGGTAATTTTGTGTAATTATAACAAAAATAAAACAGGGAACTACAGATGTGCATTTTACTTCTGTTACATATGCCTGTATGAAATGTGCTCTACAAATAAAGTTGAATTGAATTGAACTAACAGTAGTGTCAAAATGTGTGGAAAAATTTCAGGGATAAACTTTGAAGACCTCTCTCTCCTTTATAGAACCAGAGCCAGAGGGAAGGCCGAAGCCAGCCTTGCTGATCAGAGTCATCCTTTACCTTCTGAACACAGGCTGCTGCCACCTGGTTGCAGGTTCATGTACTGATATGTAGAACAATAAGATCTAAGAGTTCATTTATTCTGGCTTCTACTGGCCTTATTAATAATCTGATCTGGTGATAAGCAATGCATGGCTTTTAAGCCGCACATGGCTCTTTTGTGATGATTTATGGCTCTTTTATGTCTTTATTCAAAATATTTTTCCCCCAGAAAAGCTTGAAAAGATCAACTCTGACCTAGAAAATTATTCATTACAAGTTACATTAATCAGTTTGTTTCCCACTCTTGTGTAGCTGGCTATAATTGTCAATCCCTATATTTTTGTCTGTATATTTCCATTACCCTTATTTGCAATTTTACCCTTTTTTATCCTTTTTTGCCACTCTAAATCCATTTTAACTGCTTTTAAAGTCAATTTTTGTCACTTCTTTTTGCCACTCTGCCCATTTTTGTCACTTTTATCCTGTTTTTGCCCTTTTCACCAGTTTTTTCTTCTTTTATTCTGCTTTTTTTTCCCCTTTATATGCCTTTTTTTCTACCATTTCTCACCCATCAAAGCCTCCTTCTGCCACTGAATTCCACTTTTTTCCTATTTTTGCTACTCACGCTGCTTTTTGTCCATTTTAGTCACTTTTCACTGATATTTTGCAACGTTTTTACTGCTTTTCGACTATTTTTGGCACCTGTAACTCATGTTTTTTGTTATCCATTTTCACCACTTTTTCTTCCCATTTTTGCAAATTTTTTTACCCCGTTTTTGCCATTTTATGCCTACTTTGCCCATTTCTTTTGCCACTTCTTTGCTCCTTTTTGACCATTTTTTACTATTTTGACTCATCGTTATTGCCACGTTAACCCATTTTCACAGCTTTTCACCACTAAGATTGTGGCTCTTGCATCTGTATTTTTCAACAGTTTGGCTCTTTAAAGTATTATCCCTGATCTGTTCCCTCAGGGATAATAAAGGTTTACTATAACTTGAGTTTGAAGGTAAGTAGTGGTAACTTACGAATATGCTATTTATAAATGAGTTGCCTAACTAAAGAATGAATCAGAGAACAAAAAGTAACTAAAGACGGTATGAATGAATAGTACTATAAAATCATTATTGTAGTATCAGACTATATAAATTGTCCCTTTTAAAACCTGTCTGTTTTTGCTTTTGCAGCTCATACAGAGGCATCACTATTAAATTCAACTAGTTTTATGACCAATTTGATTCTCCTGACTCGACTTTAAATGCATTAAGTATTGAGACTTGTTTTAACATCTATTCAAGAAGTTTACAATGAAGGAGTTTTACTGATTTGTCAGACTTTTACAGTTTTCAATTGTGACATTTATGACAGTAAAAACCTAAAGCATGTATTAAACATAATCTGACTTTACTGTCTTATCTTCTGTGTTTCTGTCATGAGCACTGGTTATCTGTGATAACTGCAGACAGAGAAGTTGACTGCTGGATTATGATAGAGTGCTCTCTAGTGGACAAAAATCTGCATTACTTTCATTTTTAACCATAACCCTTGTGGTATGCTTCCCTTTTTAGTGTGTCTTGGTTCAAATTAAAACCCACCACACTTCACTCCTAATATCCTCAAAACAAGCAATGTTCATGAGCACAGAAAGGGCTTTAATTGTGATAAAATAAGCCCAAATCCAGAAGCTGATACTTGAAAACTTCTCACTTTGAATTATTTTACATAAAAATAGAAAAAGAATAAGATGAGTCATAATGTAATTTCCAAATAAAATCCAGAGCAAATCCATCTCCCCCTCCCACTCTTGTATTTCTCTGGTCCTAGGACCTCCCAGCGCATCCACCATCGACCCCCCCCCCCCCCCCCCCAGGAAAAAAAGTTTGAAAGTGTTTGTGCCAGTGAGTGTGGACAGTGTGAGCACTGTGCCGAATACAAAGGGCGATCTTCACAGGTTGAACACAGGCGCGTACGGCTGTTTGTGCTGGATTCTCTTTTCTCTCAAAACTGACAGCCTCAGGTAAAATACAAACTACATTTCTACTGTTAACGTGACTATTTGTATCAGTGGACAGATAAATAATGATGGAAAAGATTTATACATGACATCTTGCGAACTGACGAGTTTGCATTTGAACTTGACCTGCTGCATTCAGGGACTACAGCCTTGATGTTAATGTAATGGCTATAATAATTACTTTAACTTTACTTTAAATACACTAATGTTTTTTTTATAACAATCAACTGACAGCTTTTATCTATTTTTCTACTATACACATGATCATTTTAATGTATTCTCCATTGCATAGACATATTAAACTCATGTTTATGAATATCAAGCAGAGGTATTCTTTAATGTATGCTGCCTCCAAAATCAAACTTTAAGATGAAATAAAATAGTGTGATACATTTCTTCTGGTGTGTTTTCATAGACACTCACACCCCGTCTGAACCCATCTGGGTTTACTGGTCTGATCCAGCGTGCTATTGTTCCTCCGGACTGTCCCTGTAGTGTCTGTTTTGTTTCCGTCCACAGAGACAAAAACTTTGTGGACTTAGTCAACTTTTTTCCAGTCTGGTAGCTGCTGATGTTTACTTTAGCTCTGAATGTGACTTTGAGAGAGAGGCGCATCTCACAGGCCTGTAGCCTTGACAACGGCAGGGGACCAATCCTGCATCTCTGCCTGTCATGAAAGAGTTGGCAGTGCACAGAGAGGCTCATCTGTGTGAAGTCTGAAAGATCTGCCAAGTTCACATCTTTGTTTCCACTAGTTAGAAGTCAGATTATAATTAGGTCATTGTTCATGTTGTTGTTTTTAAGATCAGATCCTGAAAGATCTGGTTTTGCATGGATTCATGAAGAAAAAAAGTAGTTAATTTATTTAAATCTTGTTTTGGTTCTGTCTGATTCATTTCAACGTTTTAGGTATGAGGGCCTGCTTAGTGTTCATTTGCTTCCTGGCAGTGTTTGCCCTGTCTGTGAGTAGCTCCATCTTTATTTCTTGATTTTTAGAGCGCCACATAAAAATTTTGATGTTTTATTGTCTTGTGAGTGCTGCATGGCTTGTACTGAATGGATATTGATTATTGATCTTCCCATTTAACATCAAGGTAAATAGTAAACCACATGGAAAACGCCATGGACTGCGCAAGACTTCACATTCAACCAAAGAGAAGGTAGAGCAGGGTTCTTCATGTCTACAAAAAATCTAGACTATATAATTACTCAATGCTTACAATAATAACAATGACATTTTTTTTCTAAATGAAGGACATAATCACAGAGGAGGCCAACAAGCCGCAGATCTTACCCACTTTAGTCCCAATTGAGGCCAGCAGCCAGGAGCAGGAAGACGAAGAACTGAGCTCTGAAGACAATGCTAATGCTAACAAGGAGGAAGGAGAGACTAGGGTGACTGAGAGGAGCGATCCTGTCCTGTTAAGCGAGGAAGAGCTGGTTGACCTCCTTAAGAAAGAAGCAGAAGAAGAACAGGAAGCAGAGGAAAGAGAGCTGGAGGAAGGAGTGGAAAAAGAGCAAAGCATTGTGGGTGAAGATGAAGACTCTAAGGTGAAGAAGTTGGATGAGACACTCAAAATGAAGGAGGATGCTAAAGAAGTGGCAGATGTGAAAGATGAAAAGGCAGAGGGTGTAGAAGATGAAGAGAAAGTGGAGAAGGAAGGTGAGGTTGAGGTGGGAAAGATGCCCCTAAAGGAGAAGGAGCAGGGGACTTTGCTGGAAGAAACTGATGGTAGCACAGAGTCCGAGATCCCAGCTGATCTGGACTATGCTGCCGATGGTAGCATCTTACAACCACTACAGATCATACCTGCAAACCTGAAACCCCACCCTGATGACACCCAGCCTCTTACCAAAACAGATGTCAAAGAGAAGACCACCTTCACAGATGACCTTGAACACGAGGTACAAAACACAGAGGCAGCAGACAGCAAGGAAATGTCTGATGAAGACAAGCAATCACAAGACACATCTAAAGACGTCAGTGGCAATATGAAAGAAACCAAAGCAAATGTGGACCCTCAAGAACATAAGAGTGGTACAGAGTTAGAGACGGGATCCCGACTAGCTGGGAAGGAGGAAGAGAAAAGTAAGAATGAAAGTCGAAGTCACACCAAAGGAAAGACGAGGAAGCAGAAGAAGAACCAGCGAGCGAGGAAGTACTCTCCACAGAGTGATGAAACTCAGCCGGGACAGGAGCAGAGCCAGCAGGACGCCCCGGAGTCTGAGCCAGGGGACATCGACAACACAGTCCAGAAGGCCAAGAGGAGGAGAGCAGGAAAATGGGTAATGTGTAAATAATATGTACACTTACTTTTATTAAAGGTACAGTGTGTAGAAGTTGGCAGCATTTCACTGAACAGAAACAGTGTAAATGGGATATAATGTTTACATATTTATGTGAAGTATGTTAAAATAAGTGTACAATCATCCTCTTAAAACTTTCCTTTTCTTTTTACAAAATTAGAAAAAAGCTTTTTAAATGTACATTACCGCGGGTCGCGCTCACAGAGGCTGACATAATGAACCGCCATATTGTCTATGGCTACATTTTGGGGACAGAAAGAGTGAAATGCGATTTTTAAATATAAACCTGCCCGCCAGCCCTGAAATCTACCTGGAAGGCAGGCGGAGCTTACAGCTGACCTATAATCTATAAACATAATGGTTACAAAAATGAATGAATAAACCCTCACCTCGTCACTGCTGTAAATGATGTCTGGCTTACGATCCTTTTTGGTCTTCACAGGCTCTCGTCGCTTAGTGATGTGACATTTTGGTAACAGATGGGCTCATTCTAAAATCTGAATGCTAGATGTCACTAAGATTCCAATTTCTACACACTGCACCTTTAAAGTGTGGATATTTTCCTTTTAAAACTATCTAAACCACTCATACGTTAAAGCTTCACTTATAGTCATGGATGCAAAGAAAACTTCTCAATCCTGCAGTTTTCCCTGGAGATGTTTAACTTCTGTCACAGCATTTGGTATAAATTTAAAAAGTACATCTGCAACAAGAACTGCCAAAAAAAAGCTAAACTGTAATCTCCAATAGAGCCTTCTTTTTGGAAACTGATATGAACTTCTGCAGTGGTGTTGATCTGTTCTTTTAGCTGCTGAAAATGTACTTGGTGAAGTGAACAGTCTATTATCACTAGAAATGTCCCTTTAAGCATCTGGCTGTTATACGGTCTCTCACTGTTAACCTCTATGTACTTCTTCTGAGGTGTTCCCCATGGCTCCTTCCTTGATCCCCTCCTTTTTACATCTAAATGCTTGTACGACACAAAATTATTGAGGATCACAGTTTAAGATTTCATCCTTATGCAGATGACACCCACCTGTACCTCCTGATCCAACACAGTGTGTCGATAGGCGCCAACACCTCATGAATGCTGGATTATATTACCTTAAAGCATGAATCAAATGAAAACGATACAGATGAATGCAACCAATCATACCTTATTCAAAACATCTTGAAATAATTTTGGTGGTGTCCTAACATTTATTTGGCAAGTTAGTGCTGCTGATAAGTAAACCTTAATTCGGCTAAAAATCAATAATCACAACATTTATTTAATTCAAGTCAAGTCAAGCTTATAAAACACACTTAAAAACAAAATACATGCTGTTGTAAAACCAAAAGACAATACATTGAGTTAAGAGAGTCTCCATTTATTCAATAAAATACAAACTCAAATGAAAAGAGGTTTTAGAATAAGACAGGTTAAGAACAATTAACAGTTAAGATAAAAACATTAATTCCAATGATAAAAGACCTGATCTGGAAGATATGAAAAATAGAATAAGGAAAGTAATAGGGAGTAACAAGTAATATCCCAGTTACTGCAACTTTTTGTATTTTGACTAGGGCTGGGAAATTAATCGCAAATTAGATTAAATCACAATATGGCCTGTTTCAATTTACAAATCACAGAAATTGCAATATTTCTTTAACTTGAAATGTGTCAAAATATCAGTTTAATTAATTCATTTTTTTTTGGCAGCAAATTTTATGCACATTATGCCAACATTTTTTAAGAGGTTTTACAAAAATCATCCTTTTCTTGTTTTATGTGTGTTTTTCTTAATCAGAACAAGTGACAAAAATGATAATCCCCTACAACAAAGCAATTGATAAAAAAATTTGCAATAAGAGCAAACATAAATGCAATTATATATTTTTTCCATTGTTCTGCCCTAGTTTATGCTATCTAAGATTGATGAAGTCATACCCCCAGCCAAGATCAGCAGAGGGCCGGCTGATACCAGTTATTTCCTTTTCCTCCCAGCTCCCACAGCTAATCAAACCTCTTTCTCTCAACACAGTAGTCCATTTAAATATGACGTACTTCTCACTAATCCCTGCTTGCATTAATGCACCACGCTGCTGCTGGCAAAGCTTCACCTCCCCCACCCCAGCTACCTCCTTTGTAGCTTAAGGTCTTCTCCACACGGAGACAAAAAAAGTTATATTTCCATTTTGTTTTGAAAAAGTTTTCCATAAATACGAGGTTGTTTCAGGAAATGTCTGCCTAAGCACAGAACCACTGAAAGTGGGTGAAAGTGCTGTAGTTATATGCCAAGCCTGTAAATGGCGCTGTAACGCTGCCATGGAAATGCACCAAAAGAGAGAAGAAGATCACAGAAAACTTTCAAGAGTACCTGGATGCAGCCAAGGACCTCAACCCCATACCTGAAGTTGGAAAATCGCCGCCATATCTCGTCTTCTAATACTGGAATTCACTTGAACTGAATGTCTTCTTTGTTGTTTAATTCGTAATGCTTAACCTAAATAAAGTTCATTATATTTGTTTTTTAGAACTATTACTAACATAGGAGTTAAATGATGATAAATCTAAACAAAGTCTGTTATATTACCATTATTATAGGAGTTAAATCAGTCCGATGTCGCATGCACGTTTGCAGACGGAGCCTGTGCAACTGGTGGAGTATGTGATTGTCACAAGTTGTCCTTTCTTGTTTCACAATTATAATTCAGTGCTAATGATAAATCCTGTGGAACAGACAAAATGTGCACGGGTATATTATGTATGTGCTCAGGGATACTTGAATTTGGATCATAAATCGATTTATCAAAATTAACGTTATGTAATCGCTGTGCTTGTTAGTCTGAAAACTCACGTATTTTCATCTACTTGTATTTCCTTATGTGGTGGACTTGCCTATACAGAGGAAACAACAAAGAAGACGTTCAGTTCAAGTGACTTCCGGTATTAGAAGACGAGATCCGGTGGCCATTTTCTGACTTCCGGTATGGAGTTGATGTCCTTGGCTGCATCCAGGTCCTTCTCCAAACTTTCTCCTAGTTGCACTTCTGGCTGTTCTCCGCATTGGATTTAAGAACATATGGTGTATGTTGTTCGCTGTGGTGTTAAAGGAGCATCAGATTTTGCTGTAAAAGCCATAATAAGTTTAATAGCGTCTGCAGCACTAACACAACCCTGTAATCCGACATTGTTGTTTTGGTTCGACATGCGTAAGTGTTGTAAGTGAGCCACGCTATGTGTGACGTAATCACTTCAAGAAAGATGCAGTTGGCGGGCCACATGGAGACGAAACAGTAAGCGTTTATGGATTTATTCACTCTGGGACCCGGTTTCAAAAAGTAGCATTTACAGCATCCCAAAACACTGTTTCCGTGTGGATGAAATGCCGATACGACAAAAAACGTTTGTGTATACTCCTGAGTTTGTCTCTTGTTGCACCCTCATTTTCAGATTAATATTATGGATTAATTACCTCTGAAAAAATGTAATTGTTTTCAATATACAAAAACCATTTCACTTGGCCATGAGTGTCAGCTGGAGTTAAATAAGTGATAAATTATGTGACAATCTGTTTTATCACTTCAGTTTAAAATAAAACACCCATGATTACACTTTTTAGTGATCTCACTGACTTTAAATAGATATATTTGAATAACATTTTTTTCGTTTCAAAGATTTTAACCATAACATAATGCCAAAGTATTCAAATCTGTTTTTTTCACAATTAAAATGCTGTTTTCAGGTGTCAGTATTCTGTTTATATATTTCAGTGGTTCCCAAACTTTTTTTGCCAGGCCCCCCTTTGGCAGATGGAAAAAATTTTCGGGCGGCCCAATCTGCACTGTACATATCAACATGTAAAAACATGTAAATAAATGGCAAACACACTTGCGTTCACAACTTTTGCACACAAGTGCCTTTTTTTTTTTTTAGAATTTAAAACAACATGAAAATGTAAAACAGTGAATTTTAAAATGCTGACTCTCTGAAGATCAACAAACATCTTTAAGATTTATAAGTCTTACCATGAATTCAGTACTACTGTGGGCTTTTTTGGTGCTACAGCTCTCTTGAGGCTTGGGTGCAGCTGTGAGGCTTACAATCTCAGGCCCCTTTCAATGTCCAGCTTTGATTTTTTTTTTTCTTTTAAGATTTTTTAAGATATTTAGGGTTTTTATGCCTTTAAGGACTGTGGATAGTATCAGAAACAGGGTTAAGAGAGCTGGGGAGAGACATGCAGGAGAGAGCCACAGGCCAGGTTCGAACCCGGTCCGACCGTGTACATGGGGTGCACCTTAAGCCGCTAGGCCATCCACGCCCCGCTTTGATTTGTTTTTTGTCTTAATAGCAGCAACAGGAGAAATATCAACTATCTCACACAGGTAGGATGTTTCAAAAGGAAAGAGTGTGGCCAGGCTCTTAATGGCACTGTTGAATCTGAGGTGATGTCAATGAATTACTCCAATTCTGCAGTGCTGAAGTCATCAGCTTGTGTTGCTAAGCCTTGCCTTATCCCACCCCCCCCATCATGACCTCACCCCCCCAGGGGGGGCCCACTGCCCTCTTTGGGAACCACTGATGTACTTGGACAATTGCGCCACCGGACATTTTTAGGGTTTGAAATGTCCAAATAAGAGATACACTAAGAGTTAATTTCGACAAATTAGATTTTGTAGAATAAATTCATATATGTCATGAACTGAGTCATCTTTTTTTTAAAGGAAATAATAGATTCAGACACAAATATATTCACATTATGTCATTGACCCATAAATAATCTTAACCATGCTATGATAATCGATTAGTGGTTGAAAATAGAATTGCATTCTCATGTTTCCTGTCTTCTGTTCCAGGGTCCTTTGGTAGGAATGAATCCAGTGCAGATAAGAGCCACTGTGGACCTCTACCCCAGTACCAGGTCCTCTCTCAGTGGAGGATCTCATGGCTCAGAAGCCCCTGCAGGTTTGTCACCACAGTGACTAATACTCTATCTCAACAGCCTCACAGGGGAATCTGCTGACCAGATCATTTCACTCAAACTTCCGCATGACTAGTATCACTCTGCTTCACGGTCACTACCAAAACACAGCACTGCAGGCTTAAGGAGAGAATGGTGGAGATCAGGTTGAATTTAATCACTGTATAAACTCTAATGGCAGAGGAATGTAGTGCAAGAGCTTCCAGTTGTCAAACCAGAATCAAGCCAAACTAGTTCTGAGTATGATTACTGGTGCCATAGAGTTGTAGCATCACTGGAGGGCTTTTTTTTTCTCTCCTTTCAGATCCATGTGACAACTTTCCCTGCAAACGTGGAAAGACGTGTAAACTTGATGCTGACAACAAGCCTGGCTGTGTGTGTCAGGAGCCTGCAGAATGTCCTCCCAGTGTGAACGAGTTTGATCACGTAAGTACTGACAGTCTTCCAATAGCTAATCTGGAGTGGGTCTTGAAGGCTTTGGTAATATTACTGACTGGCTCTTTTTAATTTCTGCAGGTTTGTGGGACAGACAACAAAACATATGACACCTCCTGTGAACTCTTTGCGACTAAATGCAAACTGGAGGGAACTAAGAAAGGACACAGACTTCACCTGGACTACACTGGGGCATGCAAATGTGACAATTGCAGCTAGTTTCAACAATATTTGGATTGAAATATGAAGCAATGGCAGGAACATTTATCTGACACTGAATTTTCTCTGTTTCTTTGTCAGTTATACCAGCCTGTGTGGACACTGAGCTGGTCCAGTTCCCGCTGCGAATGAGGGACTGGCTGAAAAACGTGCTTCTGCAGCTCTATGAACATGACTCCATGACTCCTGGCTTCCTCACTCCCAAACAGCGTTTTAGAGTAAGATACATAACTCACATTAAAACTGGGACTCTCATGATGATTAACCTTAAAGCTCATGTGAAAAACGTATGGTTTGTGATGATTTTGGTGCCCCCTCTGGACAAAATTGTACCTCTTATCTCTTTGCCAATTTTGTCCTGTATATGGGCAAGCAGTGTCTCTTGCAAAAATATCTTATCCTGTTGTCTATGAACAGCCAAATGTATCATTCATCATCAATATTTGTACACACCAGCAGCATTGACAGACATTAAAAACGAGTTTTGGGCCAAAATATGGCATTAGTTTAAATTTACTCTGCTCATGACAACCTAAAATCTCCTCACAGGAGCTTTAAATAGCGTATGTTTCAAAAAAGTTAAAGCAATATTCTTTTGCTGCAGTTTATCAAGTACTGTATTTTGTATCCAATCAAGAAATCACGTCACCTATGAAAACAGATTACCACTGAGTAAACATTCATCCGTCTGTGGTGTTCTGTATTCTCCAGGTGAAGAAGATCTTCGAGAGTGAGCGGCGACTTCATGCTGGTGATCACTCTGTTGAGCTGCTCGCACAAGACTTTGAGAAGAACTACAACATGTACATCTACCCTGTGCACTGGCAGTTTGCTCAGTTGGACCAGCATCCCTCTGATAGGTATGGTTCACTGTCTGATTCAAATTTATTTCCCCTTAAGCTTTGGATTACATTCAGACATTCTCACAGTGTGCTTGTGAGGTCAGTAGTATGGGTTTCAAGGCTCAGACCAGCCCACTTTTGGTTCACAACATTTCATTTTACTTAATATGTGTTATATTTATATATTAGAGTTCACTTTTAGCATTCAGATACAGATATTCTGGAACCCATTTTATCATGTGCAATTATTCACTCACCGTAGGACAACAGCTACCCTGGGACGTTACTAACAGCAACAACTGCATTAACCTCAATACTGGCTGACACAAAAATCAACTTTAAATTTTGTAAGAATCTATTTCTCAGGTCAATAAAAGACAGTTTCCACAATTAAAACAATTAGAAAAACCTATGTTTTTATTTCATAATTGTGACTATGTCATTATTATGACCTACCATGACACTCATTCATTTAAGGACAGATACAGTTGTTCAAGTCTTTTGTAGTTTTAAAAGTCTTCCCTTCATTGAAAAAGCTTGTTCCAATTATTTGTTAGTCAAGTCAGCAAGGTTATTATAGTTAACTAAAACTAACCGAATAACTAAAACTAAAAGGTAAAAATCATTTTAGTTAACTGAAACTAAATAAAAACTGAGCTTTATAAAAAAACGAAAACTAACCAAAACTAAATTGTGTGTTGATAAAACTAACTAAGATGAAATAAAATTAGAGACAAGATCTCCTTAGTTTTAGTCAGTTTAGACAGAAGAAGACTGTCTGACATGAACACTCAGGCCCGGAGAGAGTAAAGTGGCCTGATTTGAATGTAGAAGACTTCACACAGTGGTAAATTTTAGGTCTTGAGTTGTATACAAACATAAAAATTGAATAAATAAAATGAAAATTAAAGAGCCCTTTTTGGTCTGGACCTTGACAGGTATCCCATATTGCTAAAAAACTAAAACTAACATTAAAACTAATAAAAACTAAACTAAGACGAATTATTTTTCAAAATCTAAACTTAACTAAGAAAACAGCAGGAAAAACAAAAAGTAAACTGAGATCTAAAACAAAAGGTAAAACCTAAATAAAAATAAAAACTAATGAGAAATCCAAAACTATTATAACCTTGCAAGTCAGTTTTACTTACATGACCCTGGATCATTGGTGTTTTTTTTTCTGGGCACCTTTGATTTAGAACGAATGCTGTACCTTTGATGGCTCTTCCTCACTCAGTCAGCAGCAAACTGGTTGAGGAGCTGCAGCTGCTGCAGAGGCGATGTTTTACACTTAGATCTTGTTGTAACAAGACTGCTATAAGTAAGGGACTTAGCTGTATTGTATCCTAATATATGTTGTAATAGACTACTATAAGCACCATACAATTCATTGATTTGAATCATAAAGCTGGATGGTGGTTTGCACAGTTTATGTTGTGATGAATTGCACATCTGGCTCTGCTAGCTTACCTGTGGCATCTCCACCTTATGCGTTTACATTGAGTTGTAAGCTTGTAATAACAACATATGTTTGCTTATGCGGCCTCATTAGCTTTCCGTTTTTTTTTTTTTGGTTAACTTTTTTGCCAACCTTGCTCTAGTTATTATCGCTCCCTCTCCTGATTATCACCATGACTGTCTTAGGTTGGAGGAATAACAACTGACAAGGGTGACCAAGTGCAAGGAGAGATAGAGTTTTGTGAGGGGGAATGCAGCTTGAACAATGATTGTCCTGCTAGTGTCAATCTCTCATGAGTGCAGCCTTTTTAATGCCACTGTACACTGGCCTTCTTGGCCCTAACTAGCCCAGCCCACCAGGAATTCTCCAGATTAGCCTCTCTGGTTTGGAACCTGCACAGTTAAAGTGCATCATAGTCTGTTAGTTTGATGCTATGACTTTGGATGACATAAAAAATAACAGTAATAATAATTAAAAAAAAAACCTAAGTCAGTACTGGTATGAGATCTATGAATGCAAACATACTTACCTCTGCATTAGTCAAATTCTGACACCGATTAAACTTTGTTGTTTACTGTCCCATGCAGAGTCTTGTCACACTCAGAGCTCGCCCCTCTACGAGTCCCTCTGGTACCCATGGAGCATTGCACCTCCCGCTTCTTCCAGGAGTGTGACGCTGACAAAGACAAACAGGTGTCATTTAAAGAGTGGACCTCCTGTTTTGGCATCAAGAATGGTACGAACAGAAGCATGTCATTAGCATACAGTGTTATAACTTAATCCACAAAGTCTTTTTTTCTACTTTTAAAACAGCTTTGTCCTCATACTTTGACTTTTTTTTTTTTTAGCATACTGTGAAAACTGTTGTAAGAAAGTTTAGCATGAGCTTAAGGTGACTGATAAAATGATGATGGGTTTGCTACAAGATAAGTCATTATTGAACATTTTTTCATTATTCATAAACCTGACATGTTTTAATGGAAATGTTTTAAAAATGACATTACGTTTTCTATTTTATTCAAAGTTTAACAACATATCCAAATAATTTCACAAAGCATCATTCATACTTTTAAATAATTTTCTACTATGGGCATATTATTACTTAATATAAATTACTGCTGATTGCAATGCGTTTAACTCTGGCACAACCAATCAACTTCTTCTTCAACATACTTTCCATCTTATTAATGCTGCTTATTTGTTGTTGTTTTTTTTTTTGTTTGCTTTTTACAGAGGATATGGACACCAACCTGTTATTCTGAGCCTCATTTTGTTCCTCAACTGCTGGTCAAGTTTTTTGAATCTCCAACAGCTCAATTTTAGACACAAACCTCCGTGAACCTCTGTTATAAGGATCTCTGACCCATTAGGATGAAAGAAACTCATCTAACCAAGAGCACTGAGAGCAAGTTTTTTGCCATCTCAGGCTTAGTTTGGACATTTTGGATCTTTGTTCTATAATGTAGACTTAATTGCTAGCACTAGGGTGTACAAAAAAAGATGTTGACTGGTGATATCCAGAAACTGTTTCTAATGCATTCCATACTGGGGAGAAGTTTACATCAACTAGAAGAATAACACTTGTACATATAACAGGCTGTATGTTAGAGTCATGTAGTTCAGACTCTTTAAAATCACATGATCTTAGTAGGAAATGTAAACAATTACCTTAGTGGCAACTGCTGTAAATGTATGTCATTTATCCTGTTTCACTGTAATTCTTATTAAAGCTTCAACCTATTATAGTGTTTTCAAAATGGGGGCTCTGAGTTTCAAGTGGGAAAATAAATAAAAAAAAACATTATTTGTGACAGATGCATTTTAATATGTGTATTTTAAGCCTTTATTAAACACTCAGTATATAAGAATGGACTCCAGTTTTATTCTGAAACTAATGCACACTTTTATAGTCAATTAATTATCTTAATTAATCATTCAAAAATTTTCAGATTTCATTTTTGTTGTTTCCCAAACCTCAACACAGTACATACTGAGCTAGCTTGATTATTATTATTGCAATGATAAATAACAATAAGAACTATTTTTGGTATTTGTTATTATCATCATCTTCCTACCATAATTGGCGGCATGTCTGTCTGTGTTGATTTGCATGCCACATCGTTGCTCTAATTGTCCTTGACATCTCTCAGAGGACTTCTTGGGTGCACAGATTTGAAACTGGTGCCATGAAAAACACAGAAATATGTACAGATTTTCTTTAAAATCCCAAAATATTGCTCCAAGTCATCATTCAGGGACCTCTGCTGCATTCCACTTACCCTGGCAGTCGGACGTCAGAGCAGGAAAACACCGGAGTTTAAAAAGCCCCGTTTGATCAAAAAAGTAAGTGACAGAGGTGGAAAAACAACTTTACCCTGAAACAAACCAACACGGAAACATATTTTGATGAGATGTTTCATGATCCCTGATCAAAGTCAGCTCTCTTTAAAGCACTTCAATACAGGACACGTGACATGTTGCTGCTAGAATAATTCACAGAGAAATCACTGTTTTATTGCATTTTGTCAGCTGTAGTCACCGGTGCTGCGTAAACATGTTCACTGTCTCCACTAAGCCAGCGTCACACAGCAGGTGGGCTGTGTGATGTTTTGTTGAAGCTTTACAAAAAATGCACACACTAAAACTTTGTCAATAAGTCATGGGCACGGCTTTAATGCGTCCCTCATCGTGTTGTTGGCCTATCACTGTATACGCAGCGGTGCATCTGCAGTTATTTGGAGAAAAACATCCCTTCCCATGCAAATTTGCCTTATTGCATTAAGTATCCAATGCAAGGCTGGTAAGACAAACTTTTTGGAGATCAGGAAACAAATAAATGATGATAAATGATGTGTAAATAAGGTCATAAATATTACTTTGATATTGCTTTTACTAATCCATAACATGAAGTTAAATTAGTCTGAGACTCCCAGCTGTTTTTTTCAATCTATGTGTGGCCCCGCTACACATGACAAGGATGTGTTTTTTTCCTGAATTCAGAGAGGAAACCTAATCAGGGTGATGCTTAAGTGAACATATCAGTATTGCCTTTCATTAAACTCTGTCTGTTATTCAGAATATTTAACATGGAATGTCAGAATCCATGCGGGTGTGGACCCGAGTGGACGGCACATGCTGCAGGATTGTTGAACTGCATCACCTTTTACAGCTAGCCTTTGTTCTATTTTCTGAATAACACATTACACTTACCATCACAAATACTATGGGGGTCATTTTCTGCCCCCTGATCTGTTTTTTTTCTTTTATCCTCTCTTTCTTTTTGACCTGATCACCTACGTAACAGTCTGTACAGACTGTATGCACTGTTTCATATAATTTAATTCCAACATGTTTGTAGATTGCTCAACCAACAGGCCTGGCTGTACTTTGTGCTCTGTTTGTCTTGTTTTCTTGTCTGTTATATGTGCTCCTTTGTTTTGCAATAAAATATGAATGCAAGGGGGGGTCCTAGCCAGTGAAAAATGCTAAATAGGGAGGTTAAAATTTGACATCGTACATAGTGAATAACATTTGTCGTTGAAATGTCTTTTGTTGCTGAAATAAAGTTTTCACATTACACTGGTGGTTCCCAGAAGACCCTAAAAGCCCTGGGAAACATCAGATCTTGCTTTTATAATGATATTTTTGTCAGTTGATTGCCCTGATGCCCATACTATATTGAATAAGACCACTACAACAATAGTTCCTGAGAATGCAAGTCACTGACACCTAGTTTAGGTTTGCCACATGATCCTGAATAATGACCCTCCTTCAGGTAACAAAGCAGAAAATAGCCTGCAGCATGGTCATGATGATTACAGTGACTTGTTGTTTTGACATAAAGTGGTGGACTCTGATTGGACCTTTCTCTGTGATCCATGAATCTGATGCTCTCTATATAAGCAAAGAAAGAAGCAGGTGTTCACCTGTGGACTCTGCTTTGACTTAGATAAAACATGATCAGCCTACTGTGGGTTATTTTACACGTTTTGGTTGTTTTGGTGGAGGGTGGTGTAACTTCAGGGAGTGCTGAAGCACTCGCAACAAGGAGGATGAATAGTAATGCAGCGGCAGCTGGCAACAATGCTAATACTGGAGGTCAAAACATGGTCCAACCAAATGCTGAACCCATAGTGGCGCGCTTGTTTCAACTCGGTGGCTCACTCTTTATCCAGCCAATCGGCCAGGCTCCTTTGCAGCCGCTTCTTCCCATCCAACAAGGTGGTATCGTCCTCGTGGGGCAGACCGGCGGAGCCAATGTGAATCCACCGGGGCAGATGGCTCAGACGGCGATGGGTGGACCGGTCACTCTGTTTGCCGTGCTGCCCCAGAAGAACGCTGTGGGGGCCCAGCAGGGTGCCCTGTTGACTCCCGGCCACGTGAAGCTGATCCCGTTGTCTGTGTTGAGCAACCAGCAGCAGCCGGCTGCTCTTGTCACTGGGCAGGCAGGGGGCAGAATGAGGTATCAGCGCTCTTTGCTAGCTCGCCTCAAGAGGACGCCGAAAGATCTGGAGAAGAAAGGGATGGCTGATGAGGACGATGAAGAATGCTCTGGAATGGGGAAGGAGAGCAATCAAGTGAACTGAGTACCAGCTGTTTGAAATCACAAATATGTCATGATTTGTTCCCTGATTCCAAATCCTCTCCACTATGTTACTCTTTCTGAAATGTTCCTTTATAAATCACTGCCAACATAACCAATGATCAATAAATGACCGAAGTGAATCCGTAAATCCTTGTTGAGTCTTTATTCCAACAGCATCAAGCAAAAAATATGAGCAAAACATGGAACAACAACATCATAGGCAGGGCTTATGGTGGTTATTTTTGTTTTATAGATGGCTACAATCATACACAAATGTCTATTTACAGAACACTGCTTGTGACTTCATGCAACATGGTAATTTAGGTGTCTTAAGTATGAAACAAACTTATAAACACATCAGTTACATCACAGCAGAATTCATGCATCAGTTATAAAAGCAGAATATCAAAGAAAAAAATGACAATCAGATGGATAAAAAGCTAATATTTACATTAATAGATGAGCAGTGTAATGGCAAACAAAAAGATGTTGCTTAATTTAAACTAGATGACACTGTGTAATTAGTACAAAAACTTCAGACCAGACTACCACAGAGGGTGTTTACCTGGTCTGCTGTGGGCTGCACAGTCAGCAGTAGAAAAAAGCCTCTGTGTGACAAAATACCCAGTCAGCCACACAAGGAATGAATTTAAGAGCTCTGAACATGCAGGGGAAAAGCCTTACAAATAAATATCTGTTAACTTATCAAGAGTTTGTCTTTTAGCCTACAAATTTAAACAAATCTGATGTGTTTTCATCTGCTGTGGAGATGTAAGTGCAGCTGGTGTGAATCCAAGCCTGCTTTAGGCTAATCTAAAGTCATCAGAAGTTATAGTTAGCCCTCCTAAAATGCCAGGGTCAAGTCGTCTAAGGCTGCAGGAAACCTGAAATTTGCACTTCCAGACATGAACCAAACAAAGCGCAGTCTTACTTCGCTGTTTTCCTGCAGTTTCAAAAACAGAGAGGCTCATGTTTAATTAAATAACAGCATGCACGCATGATCTTGATGAAAGCACCTCATCATGTCACATGTTTGCCTCCTATGACCTAAACCCACAACATTTACATGGTTCATGGAGGGTTTTTGGTCAAAAGCTTCTCAAAAATTCCACAAACCCTTCCCCGAGACACTGACTCACTGTGTTGTTGACTGTGGTCACTCTGCTGTGTGGAGAACTATGTCCAGTGGTCGTATGGGGTCAAGCCGCTGGCTGCGTTGCAGTTCTTTACATTTTTTAAAACTCCAGAAAAAGATGTCATATCACTTGTTCCCATGACACACACAGGGGACAAATATAGTACATGAACGCACCGGTGTTCTCCTCTCTAATTGGCTCGTATTTAACCTTAAGGTCTCATAAAAGGTGCTCTAATGCAGACAGCATCTACAGTACATCTCTGCACCTGAAACCTGAGCAGCAAACTGAAAGATTAAGGTTTGAATTGTTAAATACAGAGTGTATTTGATGGGGAACATGTAAGAAAATTTGAGTCAGAGGACAGAATCTATATAAATATATAAATGTGTTTTTTGCAGGGTAAAATTATATTTTGGACTTCTTAGGCTGAACAATGAAGCTTCTCTTACTTCTAATGTTTGCAACAACTTTCCACTATGTGAGTATCTATCTATCTATCTATCTATCTATCTATCTATCTATCTATCTATCTATCTATCTATCTGAGAATTTCATGTAACCCCTAATGTTTTATTTCCTACAGGTCAGGGCAGATAAGGTAAGAATCATTCATGATAATGATTTATGCATTATTTGTGTTTGTATTCATTATTTTTGTGTGCATATCATACTGTAAATGGTTTAAGACAATCACTTTCCGTCCTTTACACAGTCCCGTAAACTGCTGGCAGCATTGTTGGCAGGTATGAATGAAGGAATGGGAAATGGAGTGATTCCTGTCAGGATGCTGGGAGGTGTGAACCCTCCTGTGGTAGCTGTTAGTGGGGCAGGTTTTGTTGGACAGCCTCAGTTTGCTCAGGTCAGTCTGCCATAGAGTCATTTAAAAAAAATGAGGTATTCATTAATTTGTCCTATCTCAGGTTCATGCCCAGCAGAGCCAGTCTCTCTTGACTACACTTATTTAAAAAACAGACATTTAGTATCATTGTTAAAAAAAAGTTCACTTTCTTTGAAAAAATATGTTTGAACAAACATGAATCTTAGAGTTGTGTGGTGACCAAAAAAACCGTACATATTCATACAAACACTTGAATAGGTGTCAAAAACTCGTGAACGTGCGACTGCCTCTATGAGGATGGAAGTGATTTGCCAGTGTAACATTTTAGACGTTTTATATTTAAATTCAGCTTTATCATGAATGAAGTCTGGTAGTTATATTCAAAAGGTCAGGTGCCTAATTTAGGGATTAAATTATGTAAAGACCTGTTATTGAAGTAGCGACATAAACAGTGACTTGCTTTAGCTTCATAAGCCTTAGCTAATGCTAACACAGCTGTGCTAGCTATATGGTAAATATTACTACAAAAGTCAATACATTAGCTTTAGTTTAAGCTAACAGAGCTAAAGTGAGCCACTTTTCGCAAAACTACTTATAAAACTAGTATAGCTTTAACAAACATTGCATACTGTAATAATGCAGCTTTGTTTATTTTAGATTTTGCTGCATTAGTTATGTAGCTACATTACATATGTAGCTAACAAAGCTTTGCTAGCTTTAGGTTTAGTTATGTTTGCTAAGTTATAGCTAATGTAACTTACATAGCTATCATAGCTTTGTTAGTTTTAGGTTATGTTACATCAGCTATGTTACCTATGTAGCTCGCATAGCTAATGTTGCTTTGTTAACTTTCGTTTTAGCTATCAAGCTTCACAGTTACATTACCATAGTTACATAGATAACCTAATCTTAACGCTTACCCTAACCCTAACCAGAAGTTTAATCAGATTTTATTTTGAAATTTTTAATGTCTTTTTCTGTTCCAACACAGACAGTATTCCACCCTAGTGGTCCATGTCATAATGTTTTTTCCTCTTTTTCTTTCAAAATAAAAGCAGGTCGTTGTCAAAATGGAAGTCAATAACCCTTAGGATAAGACAGATTAAAAAGAAAAATCAAAGCTGTGATTAAAAAGTAGTGGAAAGAAAAAATTCTGATTTTAATCACATTTGAAAAATGTGATCAAACGACAGCCCAACTAAACAAACAACACTGTGAATGAGCGCAGACAGTTGAAAGAATATGGTCCCATAATGCACTGGTGGACGAAGTTTATGAAGTCAGTTTATTTGAATACTGTATGTAAGGACATTTTTTTGGGATCTGTACTTTACTTGAGTAGTATTTTTGGGGAAGTGTATTACTTTTGTTCTGCTCATGGTTTGTCTAAGTGTTGTCAGTGAATCTGAACATGACAAGCCTATATGATTGAACACAGATTAAACATAAAACAAACATTCAGACAATTTCTTTGTGGTGCCAGTAATGGCACCCATGCACATCTCTTAAATCCCTATTTCTATATCTCTTTTTAAGTTTGTTCCTGTGGCTCCTGCTTATGCTGCTCCAGCTCCCATTCCTAATGTGTACAACATCCCAGCAGTCAACACTGTAAGAGCAGCAGAGCTGTGAGAACATATCATAAACTGTTAATGTTTTTTCAGGCTTTAGAGATCCACACAATAAGCCTTTATGTCTTTCATTTTTCAGTTCCCTTTCATGGGAGTCCCTCAAATACCAGCAATGACTCCTCCTCAGCAGACTCTAATGGTATCACTCACCCTAAATTTTTAGTACATAAAATAATTTATAACATGAAGCATGCGGATTTAAAGATACTGATCTCTAATCTCTCATCTTTGTTTAGGGGGTTACAGGTGGTGTGATGCCACAGCAGCTTCCTCTTCAGCCTGATCCAGTCAGGAGATTCAGAGTATGAACTGCTCTTACATTTTCGATAGCTCATAAAAATTGCGCTGGTTAATTGTTGTTTTGACTTTCCAGCGTCAGATTATGAAACAAGGCAACACCTTGGAGACCACTGTGGATACTCAGGTGAGACTGTGTGGATTCAGAATCAGACATATGATTGCAGCACCATTAAAATGCTTCTAGATGTAAGGTTGGTCTGGTTCACTCAGTCTTTGTTCCCTTTTCATGTCCTCAGATTCCTGCTCCCACTGAAACAATGAAACCGACTCCTTGCAAGCATGAAGGTCCCAATGAAGATGATATCACCGAAGACGGTTTTCAATGAAGCTCTCAATCTTTACCAAAGTGATAACAACACTGATCATGGATTTTTATGTCATGAATTACTTTAAACTCAGTAAATATCATCAAAACAACAATGATGCATCAACTGTACATGCTAACTGCTCAATACACATTAAAAAATTCTGAAACTGATTTTTGTGTGGATCTGATTTTATGATGGAGACCATTTTTGTCCTTTAAAGATGACCAGGGGCTGCATGGTGCTGCAGTGGTTAACACCATGGACTCACAGCAAGACAGTTCCTAGTTCAAATCCCTGTTGGACAAGACCTTTCTGTCTAAGACCGCATGTTCCCCTTTAAATATGTATGTTCAATAAGCTAGCTTGTTAGTAAAATGATGACTCTAAATTGTCCATAAGTGTGAATGTGATTGTGCCTACATGTCAGGTCTGTGACTGACCCAAGACCAGATCAAGGTGTTACCCACTTCTTGCACAGTGACAGCTCCCGTAACCCAGAGCAGGGAGAGTGTCATAGATAACGGATGGATGAGTATGACCAAACTAGCAATACAAAGTGGACCTCTGCTGCCATCTAAAGGAATATTCATATAAAATACTTGTAATAAAATATCAGGGACACAAAATGTCTTATGAAGACCACAGCTGAAGAAATTTTCTGGATATTTCATGGTAAAAAAAAAAAAAAAGTAGGGTATGACCTGTCTTTTAATCGCTCAGTAAAGGCAGTAATTTAATAAAGTGAGAAGTCAGGGCACACTTGTTCTGAGTTCAACCATGATCAGAATTACACAGATTTGGAAAGCCTTTTGTTCCTTGATAAACTAATCCACCTGGACCAACTGATCCATGTGAGCTACAATACATAAATTACAAGAAGCAGGTAATTTTCAATGTTAACAATGCCCCCTCCAAAAAACAACAACAAAGAAACAAAAGTACTTATTAAAACAATGAAAAACTTAAATTCAAGCCAGTGTTTTTGTTCACTTTCTATCAAAAATATGTAATATGTTAAAATATCTGACAGCAGGGAGTTAAAATTTACTGAAGTGCTTTTAAAATAGATGTACAGTCGATGCAAGGTTTAGGCATGTTGAGTACTAAGGATTAATCAAAGGGCTTGATGTGCCACAACAACTCACATCTGTGTCACTCAGATGCCAAGGTCAAGCTCAATGTCATCTCTTTGTGTGGGCCTGTTCAGCTCTGGTAAAACTCAAAGAGACTGCGGTTTTTGGGCCTTTGGGACATCCACAGCACCACCATGGCAACCCTGCTTCCCCATCCCCCCTGAAAACTTTGCACGCTGAATCTGATAATTACTGGTACTTTAATTTTTCTGATCCATAATCTGAAAAAAAAAAAAACCTAACCTTGCAAAGCAGATGGATGCACCTCTTTCCTTGTTTCTCACTGGCGAATACATCTTGCAAAGCTCCCATCTGAACCGTTTGGGCCTGGTTAGAAAGTGACAGGACCAATCAGCAACAAGGGGCAGTACTTCTGGGCGTGGCAGAGTCGTGATGTAAGCAAGCAGCAACATGAGGCCAGTGCCGTTATGGCAGAAGAGATTAGCGTGGACTGCATAAAAATGTCTGTATAGTGTCAGAAAAAGGATATTTCACCGATAATAAGCTTATGTTCTAATTTATGTAATTTCCACTTGCTTTAAGCCTCCAAATGGCTAAAACCGGCCCTGCCTCACACCTGCAGCTGCCCCTCACAAATTGTTCTGCCTTGCCAGTTTTTTTGCTTTAATTTTTCTGTTTTTCCCCCCATGACAGTATTTGTCATTGGTTCGTGAAAGATCAGGATCAAATAACACATCTACATTTGGAAAGTTTTACTCAATTTTACATTATCTTAAAATGTGATCCGTGTGTGTTTGGCTTGTTGATGATAATGCGCATCACAAAAACCATCATCAAATATGAGTAGGGGAGAGCATTGGCAGGAAGTGACTGAAGAAATTTGTTAAAACGAGGGCATTAGAAGCTTCACTTTCAACACAAGACAGCACACCTCTATGAATTAACTTACTGAAGAGTGGACTTCATCTGAGTTCTTTTACACATGTTCCAGTGTGCATCAGATGGTAATAATATGCAAGTTTTCATTTGAATTTGGTAGTTAAAGGGATACTTAAACATTTTGGCAAATTCGCCCATTGCCATAATTCCTATAGTGTTAGTAATAGGTTCGTTTGCTTTAGTTGTCGGTGCAAGCTGTTTGTAGATCTGGGGGGACTGATAGACCAGCTGCACAGCTAACGCTATGTGAGCAGACAGTATTTTTTGCTTTCCCTCATCAAAATCATCAAATACACAATCCAACAACTCCAAAACGCTCTCATGGACAAGTTGTGACCTGCACATTCATCACGCTATGAAATAATCATAGAACATTATGAGACAGAGATGTTTTAAAGTTAAATGCAAAGCCGGAACTACACTCCAGACGTGGCTGCTGCACTGTGTCACTCTGCCCAGCTTCATGTGTCGTAATGTTACATAATTACACGTTATTATTTCAAGAGATCAATTTTCTTAAGTATGGGAAAAATTTGTACGAAAAAAACAGACTCTGTATGCAAAGGCCTTTACTCTGCCCTTAAAGTATGGACTTTGCTATTTTTTTTCCAATAGAATATTTCCCCATGTCCCTGGTAATATGCAATACACCCAGAGCACAACTGGGGTTGTGTTAGTCCTCCTTCCCACTCTCAGGCGACTCCCTGCCCCATCTACGCCTTTCTTTAGCCTCAGTTGCTGGCCCAAACATGCCTAAAAGGTCTGCACAGTACTGAACTTACCTGTTTAAATACTCTATTTTATTGTAAGACAATCAAAAGGCAAAATTTTGTTGCCTCATTATTAGATATTTTCACATATTAAAAGAAACACTGACTGTTCTTTTGGTGTTTTTTATCCTGAAATAAGATTTTAAATGTTCTTGTAAACGGGGCTTGAAATAAGTGTGATTAGCCTTTATATTTTGAATACAAATTTTTAGTCCAGCTCCAGTTCTACTAGATTCTAGATTCAGATTTTACTTACAACCATTAAAACCAAGCTCAAAAGCTCAGACATCAACACAGCAGTAACAGTGTCACTTCTTTGATGCTTTCTTTGCACACCATGCATTTTAAAATGATGCAATCTTGGCTGTTTTAATGATTGGTAGTATTACAAGTACAAAACTTTAAAAAATACATCTATCTGATGTGAATTAATGGGGTTAATTAATCAGAAATGCAGGTTAACTGTGTATAATTTGCAAAATAATAATTTGCAACTCTAGCACTGAGATGTTGCTAATGTTTTCGGGCAATTCAGATGGCATGCAGGAGTCTATCAGCATGATTTTGGTTATTTAAATTAATAGATAATCTAGCATTTGGTGCCTTGGACTTCTTTTCTTATTTTTCGTATTAAGACATGTTATGCAGTCATAGTTATGTTTAATTTTTCCCCTATCATAATGATGTTTGATGTAATGATGTATGAAAACCATAATGCAATATATGTAATTTCCTAACAAAGATCCCTCAGTCATCCTAAAATGCACAGCTTGCAGGTTTTTTTCTGTGTATTCTCAACATAAATTCCCGCTCAGCTGACTCTTAATGCCCCTGATTTGCCAACATCAGTCAGCATATCATGAACAAACTTGTGACAAATGTCTGATTACAAACCTGTGGACCTTTTTCTTTTCTCATGACAAACCAGAAATCTTGTCCGTGATAATGTCTGTAATTACACCTTTAAACGCTTTTACAGCCTATAAACTTTCTTTAAGAGAATATGTAAAAAGAAATGTATCTTCACCTGTCCCAAAAAGGAGAATAGCTTCATCTAAAAGAGAAGAAATCTTGTTTACATGCATGTATAAAATAAATCCAACTTTAAATCAAGTTTCTTTAGAGGTTTGTTAACAACCTGACGAAGCCCGTGTCACGGTGTTTAGGGACATGACTTACGTGTAATTACACACTTACCTGTGCTGTGTTGTAAGAGTCTGAGTCTGCTGCCATGAGAAATGTCTGTCCCACTGACCACACGTTGTCTGGATGGGCCGAGGGGGGGGACTACAACAGAATTTAAAAGGGAAATGGTGGAGGCGAGGAGGCAGGCAAGCAGAACCAGAGACACGGTGAGACCACTCTGCATCTTTACAGAGAAATGTTGACTTCTGTGACAGGATAATCTACAAAAGCATTTGGTAAAGATTTTAGAAATATTTACCATGTCTCTTTGAACAGACCGCGGACATCATGAAGCCCCAGATTGCTCTTCTTTTGGTCTGTTTATTCAGGACAAGCTTTGCTCTTCCAGTGAGTTAAACCAGCAGCAAATTTATTTCTCATATCTTCTAAACCAGCAGAGAGTATCTTATTTTTTTAATGTTTGTATTTGCAGGTGCAGATTGGAATTATTGCAAGCAACAGCAATGAGGTAAATATAGCTGTTCAGGCATTTATTTTCACTGCTTTCAAGAAACAGTCTTAACAATTTAAGAACATTTTTTGTGTTTAGATTCTGAGACTGAACGGATTAACTCTCGCAGCTCTTGGGCAAACACAGGTACCACAGTTGTATCTGCTCTAGCATTGCAAATATTTATCAGATTTTTATCTGATGTATTCACTTAAGCAACCCTTCTTCATAAGGGGTCTTCCATATTACCCCAGTTTGTTCTGCAGCAGCAGCCTGAGGTGCTGCTCACCCCACAGGTGCTAAACCTGAACCCTCAGATGGCTGGACCCTTCCCTCCACAGGGTCCACAGCTTTTCCTCCCCTCTCAGGGCAACCAGCTTACGCCTGTGATCATCCCTAATGGACAGCAGGAGCAGGGTGGGACCCCACAGGACCCAAATGCTCCTAACATCCCCCAGCAGGCTCAAAACCCTGTCCAGGTATGGGGATAGTGTGATAGGTTAGACTTGTCTTAATACCTCAGCTGCTGCCTCACAATCACAGAGGTTTGTCTTTTTTTAATTTACATTTCTTTTAGATGTTTCCATCTTTCCAGTACCCGTCTTATGGATTCCCTCAGTTTCCCAGACAGCAGGTATGAAACTAAACACACCCACCTGTGCACAAAGCTTACTGTATTTCAGAGAAATTCTGCTGATTTTAAAGACTCTGTCACCAACAGGGCTACCCTTACTTTTTGAATCCGTACGGCTATCCCCAGCAGAGGAACACCGCGGTGCAGCAGCCCAACAACGCTCAGCAACCCCTGGAGAGAACCACACACAGACCACAGCTCCCTCTGCAGGTAAGACATGGCATAAAGAGTAGAAAAGACAGGCTGAGTGGCTTCTTCATTGATAGTGATTGTTGTAAAGAGAAAGTTATCAATTATGTTTTTGAAAATGAACGGCCTACTGAAGTAGCTGAAATTACAGCATTTAAAAAGGAGCTACTTTTCTTTACCACTTAAATAAGGTGTGGAACTGATGCAGCAGACTATAATGACTAAAGACTCAACTTAATGATAATAACACGGCTGCAGATGTTGAGTCAGGTGCGGCAGCTATGATGCAGTGTCTCCTGTCAGCTGTATTGACAATAATACCTGTCTGAATTAGAAGTAGACAGAGAAAACGCACTGGTTTTACTTCATATATATATATATATATATATATATATATATATATATATATATATATATATATATATATAAGCTGTCAGCAGCTGAAGGCCCAAATTCCCTCAAAAATAAAAAAAAAGGAGGAGTAGATAGAAAAATAATGTCAGTTCCTCCTAACTTTATTTCATATTTGAACCTTTACATTCATAACTTTACATTTTTATCTCTTATTTTTACCTTTAAGATTCATGATTTTAAATTTCAAACACCATTTGACCTTTTAAAGTCATGATTTTGATGTTTGCCATATTTTGATTGTTAGATATCATGCTTTTGAATTTTATCAGTTTCGATGACCATCTTAACCCCTAACTTTGACTTTTATCTCATTTTTTTTTACCTTTAAAACTCGTGATTTTGAATTTAATTTCATATTTTGACTTTTAAAACTCATGATTTTGACTTTTATCTCATTTTTTGACTGTAAAAATTATGGTTTCAGAATCCTATCTCATATTTTGCCTTGTAAAAACATAATTTTGACTTTAAATGTCATGTTTTTACCTTTGAAACTTATAAATTTGACTTCTTAAATCAGATTTTGAGTTTTTAACTTATATTGTGGACCTTTTTAATCTCAGAATCATTTAGGTTGACAGTCGATGGTTAAATGTTGACCCTGTTTAACCCTCAGGTTACACCCAAATTTGGAATCCAGCCCCTGCTGTGATTGAGTTTGACACCCCTGGTATAAAGTATTAGTGCAGACAATGAGCTTAGTAGC
The DNA here is from genome assembly GCF_018320785.1 of Cheilinus undulatus. Classification (NCBI taxonomy): domain Eukaryota; kingdom Metazoa; phylum Chordata; class Actinopteri; order Labriformes; family Labridae; genus Cheilinus; species Cheilinus undulatus. The sequence continues at coordinate 34,728,122 of NC_054868.1, read as the reverse complement.
AAGCATACTCACAAAACATTGCACATGCTGTAACTGATACTATTTGTATCAGTGGTGGACTTCGGGTATTTGAGGGACCTGGGCAAAAAAGGTAAAAAAGGCACATGATGTACATGATGGGGTTCCAGCACAAAAAAGGTTAGCAAATATTCAACATGAAATAAATGTACAAAATATGGAATAGACATTTTATTTTTATGATTACATTTGCTTGAACTCTGTAAGAAGGGATGAGGAACAGCGAACTATGTAACCAGTGGTTTAGAAAGATTTACAAGGGAGAATGGCAGTGAAGATGGACTTTATACCAAGGAAATTATAGCACTTAATTGTATTTTTTTTCACTGTTAGACATGAGCCATCTCAGGTTTTACCCACTGTGGGGGCACCTTCTCTGGAAGGAAATCCTGCTGAGCATTTTCACACTTATTGCCCACTAGAAGGGCAGCATGGAGGGCAATTCATCATGTATTGTCCATTTAAAAGGCAACCTTAAAGGCACTTTTGTCAAATATCGTCTACTAAAGAAGGCACTTAATCAAGTTTATCGATCTATAGGGGCATCAGAAAGTTTGCACTTTATCAAACTTTGTCCAATCAGCAGGCTCTGAAGATGGCACTTGTCAAATTTTGTCTTCTCGCAGGGCAATAAAGAGGTCACTTTATCTTGTTTATCAATCCATAGGGGCATCAGGGCACATTTTTCAAACATTCATGCACCAAGGTGGGTGACTGCACCCCCCCTCTGAATCCACTGTTATTATATGAGCTAGTTGGCATAGTTGGAGCTATGTCTGCAGTTTGGTATTGCAATCTAAATGAGCACGATAAAAATAGAGCAGACTGTAAGCTATGCACAGGTAAATTCCCCAGATTAGGGGAGAAGAACATCTGATGAAAATAAACTTTCTGGATGATTTCAAGAACTTTGCAGATGTTATCAAACATTTGTTTTTTTACTTGGTGGCAGTGAATACCCAAATGTGTGTGTACATGGTGGGAAAAAGGGGCATTGGTGCATCCTTATTTAAGCTATCTACAGTGTCATATTAAAACTGAAAAAAATATTGTGTACATTAACTAAATACTAAATGCTTTAATAATGTATTTATTTTAGTTATGAGAAGTAGCAAGTGAGTGTTACTGTGTGTTACGGTGTTTTTTTTCTGCCATTTAAATGGATGTTTAGTTGTTTTCTACCGCATTAATTATCTCATTTCTCATACTGGTTAATGGTTTTTAACTCAAAGATCATTATAGTTTAAGGTGTTTAATATAAATTACAAACACAGACTTTATACACAGGGCATCATTTTACTCCATTTCTTCCCATTTTAGCAGGCTTCCCTGCCTAAGGTGCAAACAGAAAAGGTAAGTACACTCTATCCTTTCACTGTATATTTTCCCTCCTAAGGGCCGTGGCTAATTCAGTGTCTTAAATTGAATTTTAATATTTCACCTGCGCTCTCTACACCTGTTAATCTGTCTGTAAGTATTTATGGTTACTCTAGGCTGTTTAATAGCTCTGTTAAATCAGATATCTGTGTTTTATTAAATTTTTTGATTCTTTATGCTTTATTACTGACAGCATCTATGTTTCTCAAACTTTCTTTCTTTTCAGACTTGGCCTGCAGGAACACAGAGAGAGTCTACTACAATTCCTCCTGATCCTCGAGGTGACGCATCTGGACCTGGAGTTGATGAGGTTTGATTTTTTTACTTAAAACTTTTAAAGGGGTATACCATAAAAACCCTACTTTTTGTTATTTTTGCACATACATTTTGTTATCTGAAGTGTCTTCCGGGTCAATCTAAAATTAGCCAACCAAGTCCTTCGCTCATGATCAGTCTATGCCTTAAAAAACACAAAATCAGACGATCTGTTCAGAAAAAACACCTCCTTCACCTGGTATCTCAGGTGTCTGCCATGGAAGCACACAGCTGTAATTGGGTGGGTATACCTCCATGAAGAGGTGGAATAAATATATTTGTTTTTGACCACAGCACAGGGCAGACATTTAATTTAGACTCCAGGGGACGGTGCTCAGGGTGGAAAAGGAGTATGATATGTCACCTTAAATATATGTAACACTTTTACTGCCAAGCCAGAACATATTCTAAATATTCCCACACTGTTTCTGTCTTTTTTCACTGTTTTCCTTAGGGTCACTCCAACTTTCCCTTCCTGTTTGAGCCGTAGATGTCATCTTTGAGTTTTCACACCTACAGGATTTGTTTTTGGCCACACATGTTCATTTTTCTGCAAAATATTCTGTAATATGACATCCTGCTTGATTAAAATTTTTGTATTTGTTTATTTTGCATGTTGCATTGAAACTGCCTGACTTGTTTCAGGAATGTTAGCCCCACTATCACATCATGTCAAATAAACAGCTCTGACAAAGTCCTTTTTTAAAGCTTTTATTTTGGTACACAGGAATTGTGCTTTTTAACAGGAAAATCCCGAATTAAAGGCTTGATTTTAAGGAATGTATCACATGTATCAAAAGAAAACCATCATCTTTTTAATTAACTCTGTAGATTAAACTCAGAGCTGATGGTTTCTTCCTGAAAGAGTAGGAGATAAGCAAAGTTGTCAGCAGCTGTCAGCAAAGTCCTTCATGTGTCTTTAAACTGAATTACAGCATTGTCTTACTCACCTCAGAGGTGTTAGTTGACACTATTTCCATCTCCTCTCTTCTCTGTCTTTCCATCTCCTCTCTTCTCTGTCTTTCCATCTCCTCTTTCCTCCTGGAAAATAAGAAAGATGTTGCAGTTCAACCCAAGTGCAGTCTTGTAAATACAACTTAAGTATTAAACTTATGCTATTAGGCTAATTCAGAAGAGTGTGTGCAATAGATTTAAACAAAAACTAGTAAATGACCTGAGATCTTAACCACTGCAAGTAAAAGCAACAAAAAAACATGGGTAAATATTTCATAAAAGAATAAACGAAGAGCAACAATGTGAGATTTTAACTCTAAGCATTATAGAAAAAAGCTAAAAGTCTGTCTTTACTTACACGTTTGAAAACTCCAAACTCAATGGAGACTTGATTCTTTAAATAGAAAAGACATAAAGTTATCATTGAAGAAATACTTACAAAAACCATAAATAATACACTTAACAGACAATTTCTTTATCCTGTAGTGAGTGAGGAGATTACCGGCAAAGTGCTGTTGTAGACAAGCTTCACATATTGCTGAAATCCAGGAGATTAACAGAAAATTACAATGAGGCTGTACAATAAAATCAAAATTAAATCAAGGTAAACCACCTGCAACTCATACGAGTGAAAAAAAAACACAAATTTTGACCAGTTTACCATCTGACGCCTGTGTCTTCCTCGCTGTAAAAATGAGAAAACCAGACAAACTTTAATACTCTATTATAATCACTGCAAGCTCAGTTTCTTTAAAATCTCAGTTGATGTGAAAGAAATTGTCTTATTCAAGGTGTTTGTGACCAAAAATAGTAGCATTCATTGTAATAAAAATAACACACATAAAATTGGTGGTGTCAATTCCTTTGATTAATCTGATTAATTGATCACTGTTGGGACAAATGCGATTTAAACATATATGCTGATTAATCTGATGCCTTCACACAACTGGTTGCTTCAATAGAAGAACGTAAATATTCTCTATGCTCTTAATTTTTTATAAATTTATGGATATGATAACCTTACAAAGCAGATGGATACCACTGTTTCCATGTTTCTCACTGGTGAATCCATCTTGCAAAGCTCCCGTCTGAACGGTTTGGGTCCAGTTAGAAAGGGACAGGACCAATCAACAACAAGGGGCAGTACTTTCGGGCGCGGCTTAGTCGTGATGTAAGCAAACAGCAACGAGAGGCCGGTGCAATCATGGCGGAAGAGATTAGTGTGGATGTTGCTGAAGCACAAGTTTTATCAGAACTTGACCACATTTCTTCATTAAAAGAACAAAGCACAGCACTGAGTTGTTTTCTTTTCAAAAATGACAAAAGTCGTGTACTGACGTCCACAGTCGCCCTGGTTCACATTATGCAGTTCTCAATGAATTTACTCCTCAGTAGCGGCTACGTCACGTGTTTTGTTGCTCTGATTGGCCCGTAAGATGTGACAGACAGAACTTTCATCCAATCACCCTCTGAGGATTTTTTCAAAGCCTCTGCCTTTTTCCAAACGCTGTGTATGAGAGGTTTTCCAGGTAAAACGAATCCATCTGGCGTATCAGGTTATGGATAAGGACAGATTAACACCGTCCCATATTGACAAGTGAGTGGACAGTCTGGTCTCAACTTCTCCTTTTCAGAAGCTGTTAGAAAGTTCGGATGCCTTTCAGAAGCATGTCCTTTCTAGTAGTTTTATTACTGTAATCTTTAAATCTGCTGGAAATGCATTTTCTTCAATTGATAAGTGATTAAATGCAATTAATTAATCCCACAGCTTATAATAAATGAGATTTTTTTTGTAAATTGACTGACAAGGACTAATGAACAATTAAACCTTTTTCCAGTCGTGGTCCAGTCGTTAGTACTGACTGATTATGAAAATATCTCAACAATGATATTATGGTTATAAAATTCTGTCACTTACATTTCTCAGCAGAAACTTGCTCGCCCCCTGCATGGATTTTACAGAGACGGTCACTGAGGTTGTAATATTTCATGAGCAGGTTCAGCCTGCTAGAAATGACTCAGTTACCTCCTTCAGCTGTACATCGGTGGTATTCTGTAGATGAAAGAAAAAATGATGTTCACTGCTTTGTTTTGCCGCATATGAACTTTTAAAACACATGATGTTTAATGATCTTTAATGTGATCTTACCTGAAATGTCACGTTGTCAACCTGAAAAAAAAAAAAATTAGAAAAGATACAAAGAAATCAAACTTTGATCTTACTGTTAAAGTGAATCTTAAGTGTCATAATTTGAGTTGAGAGAGGACAGTACACCTACTTTGAATGTCAGGACGGGCTTCTGAAACAAACAATAAAACAGTCAGTGTGTGATCAATGTTGCAAAAAGGCTTAGCTGGGGTTTTGTAAAGTTTCCAAAGTAGACATCAGACAGGTTTTCAGGATAAAAAACATAAACAACAGACATCCAGTGTGGACATATCATAATTAGAATTCTTTTCAGTCTCAGTACATTTCAATGTAAACGTACCAGACAGTTAGGCTTGCCGAATCCATGCCCAGGTCCAAAAGGTCGGGAGCCAGGGCGCTGTGAGGAGCACAGATTCAGTCATCTGTTCATACATGATAATAATCTACTCTAATAGCCTGAAGCAAACTTTAAAGACAGGCTGATATCTAGAGAAGAACTTCCATTTGTTTTCCCTGTAAGTCAATGCGAAAAGTTGTTGCCTAAACTTCACTATACGCTGTTAGTTAAAAGACAATCATATTGTGATCAGCTTAACATTAAAGGCTGTTTGCAATCAATCCTCTCCACGTCCAAATTCTGGAGATAGACTCTGATAAACCCCGTTCTGTGGGACCAGTGTTGTCAACTTGGAGTTCAGTCCCAGACTCTGGAGCTATGGGATTGCCACCGGTAGCAGAATCTCATCTCAATATCTCTGCATTGAAAGTGCCAATCAATCTGTCATATTGTCTTTATATGAATCAGAATGTAAATCAAGTGTCACTTCTGCAATAACTTGCTTTTTCGCTTGTCCTTGTCAATGCTTTTTGAGATTTTATTTGTATGCTCATTGTTTGTCTGTAACTTCGTCATTTGACTGTGCTGCTGCAAGTGATTTTTGACCTCAACAAGTTTTTTTCTGTCCTAGTTAAATAAAGAATAAATAAAAATGGAACTTGTAACAAAAGGGTAGATTTTTTTCCACTCACTGGAATTGTGTTGTCATCATATTTAACTCATGACTTTAATATTTGTAATAATACGTACCCTTCGTTCAGCCATCTCTGGAATGTCAGGGGCTTCAGTAACCACATCCTTAACACAACCATGTGAAAAGAATGAGTGAATGACAAAAATAAGTAAACAAGGCAGGAAAAATATAGCTTTGGATCTGTGTGTTTTCTAATGACGTCACTCTTACCTGAGATTCTTCATCAAACAAGTCAAACCCATCTATAGGATTAAACTCTTCACCCTCTGAGGTCACCTGAAAAGCTCACCAGTTAGTAAAAAAACAGTAAAAAATGACCCCTTTAAACCATCAGTCAGAAGATTTTTGTTTCAGTTTAAAGTTACTTTTAAAGAAAATTCACATTTTCCTGTAAAACAGAAAACTCACCTGGGCGGTCACTGCTGACAGAAGCAAAGCTGCAAAACACAAGAGCTGCATTGTTCCTGAGAAATCTGGGGAAAGAAATGACATTATTACTGCAAATAAATCATGATAAATGTGCGGTTTAAATCAGATCAGACGCTTCAAATAGTGAGTCACTCACTGTTAAGCATCTAACACTCACCTGCTGTACTGTGTTAGTTAGTATGTGTGTGCTCCGTCACACATCAATACTTATAACAGACCTTTGACACTGAGTCACACCACATGTTTCTCAAAACAGCCCACATTAATTGAACCCACATTTGCAGACACCAGTTACTTAATACAATGTTGGTTAATGTCTTTCCAGTCAAATCTGATCCCTTTTCAGAACAAAAGCAGTGACGGCTGATGACGATGATTAATAATACTTTAATGCAACATTTCATAACTCTTAAGACCTTTGCAAAGAGTCCACAAATCTGGTTGGATAGGCAGAAATTGGCAAATCATTTCCTCAAACATATGCAGTGTTTGCCTGTAATCTGGCTGCCACTGAGTCACTTGATTTGAAAATTGTAAGACTGGGAATTCCCAAGTTAGTCATTTAACAATTTTTAGAGACTTGAGACCATTTTAAGATTACTGGAGCATCCCAAAAATAATTATAGTGACCCACCATATGTATAAAAACAGGCATCATTTTTGCCAAGGTTTTAATTTTACATTTTAGTAAGCAAAACACTAAAGCAAAAGAATATTTCATTTTAGCATGCCGATAAAAAATCATCCCTTTCATAATACATGGCAGAAAACTCACAAGTCAATTATAAAAAGTGAAGTTATGGGAAGAAAATACAGGTGAATCTCAAAAAATCAGAATATTTCAAGACATTTGTTTTAATCTTGATGATTACAGCTCACAAAAAAAAAAATCTACTATCGCAAATACTACAAAATCCCAGCATCATCATTATGTCCATTTATGCACTCAGTATTTGGCTGGGGCTCATTTTGCACAAATTACTTCCTCTATGTGATGCAGAATGGAGCGAATTAGTCTGTGGCACTGCTGGGATTTTATGAGGCCCAGGGTGCTCTGATGGCAGCCTTCAGCTCATCTGTTTAGCTGAATCTGGTGTCACTCACCTTCCTCTTGGCGTTTCCTGAGATTCTCTGTGGCTTTCAGGTCAGGCAGGTAGGCTGACCTGAAAGCTGTAAATCAGTTTCTGGTTCTGGCTTCACTGTGGGCAGGAAAAAGAAAATCACCTTCATAAAGCCTCTCAGCAGATAGAAGCATGAAGTGCTCTAAAGTCTCCTGGTAGACGGCTGACAGCGTTGACTCTGGACTTGATAAAGCGGAGTGGAGCAACAGCAGCAGATGACATGACACCCCATAGCCATCACTGACTGTGGGATTCCAAAATCCTTGGATTCTGGGCCTCTCTGATCTTCCTCCAGACTCTGGGACCTTGCTTTCCAAATGAAATTCAAAATTGACTTTCATCTGAAAACAGGACTTTGGACCAGCTCTTTTTCTCCTTAGCTCTGGTGAGACTCTTATTACGTTGTCTGTGGTTCAGAATTGACTCGACACTAAGAGCACAACACTTGTAGTCCTTTTCCTGGTCACGTCTCTGTGTGATTGTGGCTCTTGATCCACTGAGTCCAGCCTTGGTCCACTCCTTGTGAAGCTTCCCTAAGTTCTTGAATCTCCTTTGTTTGACAGTCCTCTGAATCCCCCTTGATGGTGCTCCTTTTTTAACCACACTTCCTCCCTCTGGTCCACTTTTCATGAACATGTTTTAATATGGCCTCTGAGAACAGCCTGTCCTTTCAGCAGTGACCATCTGTGGCTTACCCTCCTTGTGAATTTTGTCAATGATTGCCCTCTGGACATTTGACAAGTCAGCAGTCCTCCTCATGATTGCAGTTGTGTGAACTAGACCAGAGTGAGAGAATGAAGGCTCAGGAATCCTCTGCAAATCAGACTTTCCCACAATATCCTAACACTTTGAGAAAGTGCTTTTTAAATTTCATGAGCTGTGAGTTGTAATCATCAAGCTTATAACAAAAAGTCTTAAATATTTCACTTTTAATTTCTGAGATGCATATATTTAGGCCCTCTTAACTTATCAGTACTAGTAAAAGGACTGGCATAACTTACTGCTGAAGTAGTAGTAGTAGTAGCACACCGCGTAGAACTTGTGCAAAACTTTGTTGATTTTATGGGGTCAAACATGGCTCATCAATGAGTAGATGTACGGTTATGGGGAAATATATACATTTTTATATTCATGTACTTATTGGTTTAGCAGGAAGATTCAGAGCTTGCACATCACTTCAATGTGATGAAGAGCTGAGCAGCCCTTAAGGTCTGATCCTAAAACCCCTGACTGAAAATAAGGAGAGAAAGGGAACTGTTAAAATACCAGACCAAAATAACAGAGGTAAGAAAGATTGTTTTTGCACTGTTATTGTTTTTGCACTGTTTTATGATATTAAAAGTTAACAAACTGCTACATATAATTCAGTCTAGGCATGCTTCTGTCTTTGATAAGTACCACACCTTTAATTGCGGAGGTGGAGAATTTCTTAATAATTTCCCAATATTACTGTTTGCTTACAAGCTGACATCTGCTCCTGTAGGTGTATAAAAGAAAGCTCCACTTTCAAATCAACACTACAACCTCCTGGACCAACATCCACACTCTCACTGAAGTAGAGGACTTGAAGGTAATGGTCTGAATATTTGTTGCTGGATTTTCTGTATGAGCTTGCTGGAAATGTTCATTTGCTGCTACTGGAGCGAGATCTGACTGTTTTCTCTTGAACAGGTGTGATCACTGTAACCATGCTGAAGGTACTGTTTGTGCTTGGATTCCTCCTGAGCGTCACTCTGGCTCTTCCTGTAAGTCTAACATCATATTCAATATAAAATCCAGCACTCTAATGAGCTGATTCTATTACTGTTATTGAAACAGTGAAATACAGCAGGAATCACTCTTGAAATCTGTGGATTTTTTACAGGGCGTGGAGCACAGACGTGTTGCTCGGTCTGATTCTTCATCTAACTCTGGCTCCGGCTCTGATGAGGTGAGTACTCAGTTATGGTTCAGCTCAGAAGAGTCTGCACTGCTCAATATGTGGTAATAACTTTTTCTTTGCACCATCCAGGCTGCCACTACCACTACCACCACTGCTGCTACTACTACCACTTCTTCCCTCTCAAACGAACAGCTCCTTCAGCTTTTGCTAACCCTCCTACAACAACTTGCCACCACAACTACTGCAGCTACTACAACTACTGCAGCTCCTACAACTACTGCAGCTCCTACAACTACTACATCTGCTTCTACCACCGCAGCCATCACCCCTGCTTAAACACCAGAGATTGGAGAGTGAATGCAGCCACAGCTGAACGGCATCGATTTCTGACATTGGTATATGTGGTTTAAAATCCTTTTGCTCTCTGTAGCTTCTGCTGAATAAACTTGATGAATGAAACAATGAACCATACATGTTTTTCCTTACTAATTTAAATGTGAGAAATTTTGATGATGTTGAAAGCTGTTTAACAAGGAACATTTTTGATGGATAGTTAATATCAACACCCAGTGGTGCCACCAGCTGCAATTCTGACAGCACCCTATGTGTTATTCATCGATGGTTCAACTAAAATCTAGAGAACAACAGCAGATCCCACTAGTCTATAATGGGGTCCAGGAGCAGACTGAGACCACAGATATGCTCATTGATTAAGGTTTTTAAAGCTGAAAAATCTTGCAGCTAACACCTTTTTTTGAATTGAGGACTAAATTCAACCCAAAGGTGATTTCAGACCAATTTAGGTGTCCAGTTTTATTTTAACAATCCCTGAAATAATAGCCCTAGTATTCCAATGGATTTTTGAATCCTGACAAAAACTTTGTAAATTTCTTAATCGGTGTTTCAGCTAATATGGTAGATAATGTGAAGTTAAGTCAATTATATCCAAAGTAAAACAAATTCTGTCCATACTATGTATCAGACTTTAGAACACAAACTATAAAAATACTTTACAGAAATGTCTTTTATGGGATAATGTAGTTTGGTCAAAGTAGGTGTTATACAAAGTGTAAAAATGACATGCTACCTGTAAAAGTTCAATCTTACAAACTTTATTGATTGATGGTACTGGCATTAGAATCTGTCTCAATAATGAGTCGACCTGTACTGGCTCTAAAAACAATGAACACATTATTGATAATAACAACTTTCAAACTGAATACTTCACAAAGCTAGAATAGTCAACATTTCAGTCTCTTACAAAATATTTTATGGTGTAATATTCAAATTACTGTATTTGACTGTAGGCCCATTTGGTAATTTTATTCTATTGAGCCCTAATGACCTAGTAATGTAAAAGCAATAAGTGTAATTATCAAGTAATTACTCAGTAATGAGCTGGTAATCACCTAGTTATATGTTAGCATTTTACCAAGTAGTAGAGGAAATTGTAGTTTATGAAGTATTTACCTATTAATTATGAAATAATTATCAAGAAATTTTGGCCTTCTCTGGTAATTACCTGGTATTTTACCTCACCACTCAAACCCCCTAACCCTAAAAATGACTCACTTTATTTTAGTGGGCCAAAATAAAGAAATCGTCTGGGAATTATAAAGAAATTAATTTGGAAAATTATCATCTTATTTCTTAGAAATTAAAACACCACCTAATTACCAGAGAATTACCACAATATTATGAGGGGTAGGGTAAGAGGGTTAGTGTAAAATACCATGTAAGTATTATAGCAGTGATTCCCAACCCGTGGGCCACGGCCTCCTGGAGGGCCACAGAGGTATTGCAAGTGGGCCGCCAAATCATTTCCAAAATAGTGTTTTATTGTTGAAACTCAGTTACATTTAAAAGGATATTAGAAATGTTCAAATATTCTTTTCATTATTTTGTTTTGTTTTTCCTTCAAGTATTAGACATGTGACAAGCTAAGGAGAGACAGGAACTTTTGTTGTTATTGTGTTGACAGCTTCTTGAAAACTGTAATACTGACGGTGTTGCAACATGTTACAGATGCTGTGTTAGCAACTGTGGGGCTTCCAACATGTTTCTCCTGTATTCAGTTCAGTCCTTTATGTTCAATCTTCAATTTAAAAAAGTGCTCTGAGAACGCATTATATGGCAGTGTTTCCCATACATTCATTTATTTGTGGCGGACCGCCACAAATAAATTAGGCCCGCCGCAAATAGATTCTGGTGCTACCTGTACACCCTTGGTCTGTGAATGTAGCGTGTCATTAAAATGACTATATCACAAATTTTCGAGTATAAATTATGTGGAAGTTTTGAGCCGCGAGCGTGCATTTCTCGCCTGAATTTCACTTCTCACATTGTCCCTGAATGCATCTCTCACAGCAGAGAGCTCACTCTACCTCCTGCGCCTGCGCCCATTCAGAAAAATCCTTTGCACATGCGGATCAGCGGCGAGAAGCAAGGGAGAGGAAGGTAAACACAGCAGCCGCGGCTAGTTAGCGGGGAGTTAGCTGACTTTTGAGACAGAAACAGCGCTGGATCTGCAGCGTTGAGCAGTCATTCAACTTTGAAAAGGAAGAGGTCGAACTCACGCGGTATTCGTTCAAATACGCCGCAAGATGACTCAGAGATAACGACGGGAGTAACACAACACGTCACTAAAGACATGAGTCCAGTGTTGTTGAAAAGCCAGGATTTTAAAAATCTCTTAAAGACACTTAACCCAGAATACGAGATTTGCCTGGGTGCAAACATTTTGCTGAAAACTCCCTGCCAGAGTTGTACATGCCAGAGAGAAGACGTCCAGCAGCAGAAAAATGTGATCCACTTCTCCACAACAACGGAGACTTATCTCAGCCTTACAGTTCAAAACACCGACAACGAGAAGTTAAAATGTTCCTGCCTCTAGACAAGCTTTTCCCCCATGATCACACAGGAGAGCTTCATGAATAAGGTCTAAAGATGCTCTCATCTCATGAACTTGTCAGAAACTGCTCCAGCGTCCATCAGCACAGATAGCGGACTAATATAATCACAGCTGTGTCTGAATGGAGGACTAGACTGCAGGGTTTTGGTCTTCATACATAATTGGTGAGTTTTGCTTCACCCTTAATGAGGAAAATAATCATTTTATAATCATCAATAGTAAACATAACACAGAAAACATTTCAGGACTTTCCGTACTGTAAAAGACAGAGTATTTCATGATTTATGTATTTTTGATTTTTTTAGTGAAAGATTGAATGAAGTCCTTTTCAAAATAAAACAGCTAAATTTGACTTTATATTGATTTTTACTTTTTGCATATAATTTTATTAAAAATCCAATAGAACGGTCTATTTTTATCACCAAACTAGTGCCATTTGGGGCTGAATTTAATACAGCTGCTGAGAGGCCATTTCAAAATATCGTGATATATATATTGTGTATCAGGATATGGGGTCAGAGGAGGGCCACGAAAATTTTTGAAACTTAAAAGTGGGCCCTGAGTTGGAAAAGGTTGGGAACCACTGGACTAGATATTAACATGTGTATCATTAAAACTGATGGTTTTCTGATTTGTAAATACTCAAGAGCTGACAAAGACACTAAACGTGAATAAAACTGGTCAGAGACTTTGTTTTCCTATTATAACAAAAATAGATGTTCTGCCTTTGGACTCTGGCTTGTGTTTTTACTGAAATAAGCTGCTACTATTACTTTTATCCAACATTTCATAACTCCTGAGACCTTTTCAAAGATAGACAAACATACTAATTTGACTGAGGGCAGAATGTGGCAAGATATTTCCTAAAACAGTGCAAATGATGCACTACAAAGCTTCTTGGGTGTTGCCTATAATGTGGTTCACCACTAAACCACTTGATTTGAATCCTAAAACCAGATATTTCCATGTTGCTATTTGTTTTCTGATAATCTAAGACTAAACGTCAGAACAGTAAGGCAGTTAAATCCCTGGACCTCCATACCTGCGGTGAGAAACATTGTTTTCACACTGTTATGGAGTGTTTGCCTTCCCAATGGACTGTTGCTAGTGTTTTCTGGTGTAAACTGCTAACAACAAAAAAGATAAATCAGTCTAGGTATGGATCAATGGCTTTAATGAGACCAACCACACCTTGAAATACAAAGCTGTAAGATTTCCTAATAATTTCCCCAAATTTCAGTGAGTTAATGAGCTGACATCCGCTCCTGTAGCTGTATAAAAGAGAGCTGCACATTCAGATCAACACTACTACCTCCTGAACCAACATCTACTCTCTCTGCTTTGGGAAGCTATATCTGGAGGTAATTTTCTGGATGTTTAGTTACAGGATTTTCTGTGTGATTTTGCTGCTACTGGTAGAAGTCAGGGGCAGTACCTGACTGTTTTCTCTTGAACAGGTAACCATGCTGAAGGTACTGTTTGTGCTGGGACTCCTCCTGAGCATCACTCTGGCTCTTCCTGTGAGTTTGAAAACATATTAAATCAAGAGTTCTAGTATGGTTATACCATACCTGTTATTTAAATAGTACAATAAAGTAGATATCAAACATGAAATCTGTGGATTTGTTACAGGGCGTGGAGCACCGACGTGTTGCTCGGTCTGATTCTTCATCTAGCTCTGACTCCAACTCTAATGAGGTGAGTACTCAGTGTCAGTTATGGTTCAGCTCAGTTGAGTCTGCACTGCTTAACATGTGTCAATATTTTTTTTGTCTTGGTACCATCCAGGCTACTGCTACCACTACTACCACTACTACCAACACAAATGCACAGAATCAGCTGCTCCTTCAGTTCTTGTTAACCCTCCTACAACAACTTGCCACCACAACCACAACAGCAGCTACTACAACCACGGTAGCTCCTACAACTACTACATCTGCTACTACCACCTCTACTGTAGCCACCACTGCTTAAACACCAGAGACTGGAGAGTGAACGCAGCCGCAGCTAAATGATGCTGATTTTTGTTGTCGGTTTCTGTGTGCCAGTCTGCCATGTTTACATTATACCACTGCATGTGGATTAAAATAACTTTACTACCTGTAGCTTATCTTTAATAAACTTGATGAATGCAAAAAGTGGGACTTCTGTGTGTTTTTCTACCCATCTCTCTGTGAAACACTGATGGAGTTTTGTTGGGGAGGTATGACACTGTTATAGTTGGACAACATGAGCATATTCAGTTCTCTCCAACACCTCCACGAGTCACATGGTCCTATCATTTCACAAAGCATCGACAGAAAATGAAATCAGTCCCAGCATTTGAAAACTACTATCTGATAACTGAACAGTTATTAATTAAGTTGGAGGAATCGTAAATAAATTTGTGGTGAAAGCTGCTTCCTCTCACAGCTTGTACTCTGGCAGGTTTTGCAGACAGGAGATCTACAGTCCAGACTAACACCCTGCTCATTGTTGGTGTTCCTGAAATGCTCCCACACTGTTGACCTAATTTGTTTTTTTTCGTGCACAGCTTCACTCATTGGTCCCTCTGCCATATCAAAACTTGTACCATAATGTCTTATAAAGCAGAGCAAGCAAGCTAGTGTAGGTACCATTTATTTAATCCCGAGCAGATTGATCCATCAATATTGCACTGGTCCCTTTTTCAAACCGAGCAGAAATAAAAGGTGAAGCAAGGCCATTTATCGCTGTATTCTTCACAGCAACATGCTTAAAGTCCCTGTAAAGTGAAAACTAAAATTTGTGTCTTAACACCTAGATATGTTGGAATAAGGTTGTTGTAAACATGTGAAAACACTGAGCTCTATGTGTGGCTGATTTTTTTGGTTTAGGCCGTTAGAAAGTTGTTCACCTCTTTCCTGGCTTGGTTTAATTTGGGCAGGGCAAATATCTGAGCCCATGACATCACCAGTCTTGATGGGAAACTACCCTACCCCTCTGATGCTACAATGATAAAAAAAAGTCAGCGCAGTTGATCTCAATACAGTCTGTTGTTTGCCGATGTCACTGCCTTAACTGGAAATTAACAGTCAGATACATGCTGTTTTTGTTCACTGTTCAGCCACAGTATCGTAACGGAAACATTTGTACCTGAAAACAGTAAATTCAATCCCCAACTTCTGTCTCAACTGTGGCACAGAGCCAGGCAGCTGCTCTGATCAGAAACATTTCTAAATTTAAGAGGATCTTATTTCTCGTGAGTGGGCATGGCTTCAGCTCAACAGACACACCCACACCATCAGAGAGGATATTCTACTGCCTCATTTTTCACGATTTCAAAATGTTTCTGCTCTGATCTTACAGTTTGCCTTCCCTGTGTCCTCTAACGGGACACTCTACAGATCTTGTAAAATGGTTTTCTTTGCAGTGTAGACTGTTCCTTGCCAACATCATATTCTCCATGACAATCATTTTCAACACATTTTTTGCACTGCAGCAACATGTCTTTACACCTGACAACAAAAGCATTGTAGGGGAGCTTTATCAAATGGCGTGACTCTGTAAAAAACATAAATAAGGAAAACTCTCTCAGGCAATTCCTCTTCAAAAGACAGGCACATTGATTTGGTTTCCTCTCTGTCTCCCTTTTCAAAATCTTGTCAGTTTTAAGGCTTCACACAACTTGGACTTTCAGAAAAGAGTCTACATCCACCAACAATGGCACACTTTTCTTCCTTACCTATTTTCCGAGTGGGAAATAGCTTGTACACACCAATCTTCAAAGTTTTGCTTAGCTGCCATTTTTACAAACATTTGATGATTCAATGACAACCAGTCCTCCTCTGCGTATTCTCACTGATTTAATTTTCCCAGTTTGCCTTAACAAACTTTCCCATCTAATACAGGTCTTTGAATACTGCATCTGTGCGTGTAATCACAATAATACGGACAATTGACTCTTCATTTGCCATTGATTATCTTTCATCGCTTGAGATATTGTCCTTCTTTTCTTTTCTTTTTTTTTGTGTATCCTCTGGTCAACTCTGACTCCATCACTTGGACTCCATCCACCCTGGCCTAGCCGTCTACCCGAGTCTTGTGACGTCTTTTCAAGGTGACACAGTAGCAGCTTTGCACCCACTGCTGGCATGGTGCATTCAAGACTACTGGAAAATCCATAGACATTTTCTCACAGCTTAACCCACTGTTCATTTCCCACATGAAAACCAGTCTAAAACAATAACTAAACAGAGAAGAAAAGAAACTGCTTATCATTCCTAAGAGTTAATTGGCAACAGATCGGTAACATGACTGGGTATACAAGGAGCATTTTAGAAAGGCAGAGTTTCTCAGAAATGAAATGAGCAGAGGTTCACTAATCTGCAAAAAGCTGTGCTAAGAAATGTAGAACAATTTCAGAAAAGAAAATGTTCCTAAATGTAAAATTGTAAAAGATGTTGAATAGCCCACCATCTATAGTGTATAATATCAAAAGATTCAGAGAATCTGGAAAAAATTCAGGCCCTCAGGCAGCACTGCATTAAAAACAGGCATGATTCTGTGCTGGAAATCACTTCACAGACTCGGGAACATAGTTCTCCATCCAGAAGTCTCTTTCATTGAAGGCCTTGCATATTTTAACTAGACAATGCTAAACCACGGCATCCATCCCAACTGCATGGCTTCACAGTATAAGAGTCTGGGTACTGAGCTGGTCAGTCTGCAGTCTAGATCTTTAACAATAGAAAACATTTGATGCATCATAGAATAAAAAAATCAGCAAAGAAGACCCAGGACTTTTGAGCAGCTAGAATCCTACATTATACAAGATGGGACAACATTCCCCTCCTACAACTTTAGCATCTGGTCTCCTCACTTCCAGGATGTTACAAGAGGAGGGGATGCTACACAATGGTAAACATGGCCCTGTCCCTACTTTTTATTTACGTTACTGCCATCCAATTCAAAATGATAAAATGGTAAAATGTCTTATTTTCAACATCTGATATGTTGTTACTGTCCTACTGTGTATAAAATGTGGGTTTATGAGATTTGTAAATCATTGCATTGCTTTTATTCACAGTTTACACATCATTCTGTCTTTTTGCATTGTGCAGTGAATAAAAGAATAAGTAGAGACTCAAAGTGCAGTGACTGTGAATGAATAGATAAATAAAAGTTATAGCGCTGTGATTTAATGCATAGGTAAATTATAGTTATTGTAAAGGGAAGAGATGAGTTACTGCACAAGAGATATTAAACATTTTTCAGCGGTATATATATATGCACATATATATGTCTTTGGACATTATTTAAGAAAGCATATCAATCAGATTCAATACAATTAGGTGGATGTTAGCCTGCAAAGATGACCAAAGTCTGGTGGTGCTCCCACTGCTAATGTAGCCTTAATAACCTCACCAATCTGACATTTTTCACCCACACAGTAATTCTTGTAACAAAGTTCTACACATTTCAGCTGCATTTTAAATAGCCGACTAAGTAGTGATTGCAAAATGTGATTAACTACTAAGGGTACACACAACATTTTCAATTATTTATCACTTTGCAGCTGTCAAACCTACCAATCTTTGTTGGGCGTTATGGCATTTAAAGTAATAAAAAAAATAATACTTGCCTTGCACAGTGTGTCTAAAAAACAACAACAGTAAAGAAAATGACAAGAATGACAAAAGAAAATTAGATATTAAGGCTTTAAGATATACTTCCCGTCTGCACAAAGCTCTTAAATCCCAAAATCTGTCACAGCCCAACCAAATCCCTGAATTTAATACAGTAAGCTGTCAGTAAGCTGTGCACCACCTCCATCTGAATTTAGAGATGAATATGTCAGAGATGAATCATGCTCAGCTGTAAGAAAACACATGAGGCAATCGTCCAAAGTGTGTCGACATCAGATGGGCGAATTTTCTGGTGCAGACAGCCTGATGTCATAAAAGATGGAGCTGGCCATGTAGCACAGAGAGGGTTTGTATGGACTTTGTTTCTTAATTATTTCAGCTGATAAAATATGTTAAATATAAAGTTTTTTAAATGCACTATTGATACAATATGGGAATTTTGATTAAGACAAATTCTTTCTAAGGCTTACAACAACGCTACTGCCACTGCACCAAAGTCATTTGACAGTGAAATAAAAATAATTAAATGCACTCAAAAGCAAATGCAATTTAGTAATGGGATTGCCATAAACCAGTTTGTCTAGCCAATTTCAAGTGCAAAAAAAAAAAAAAAAAAAAAAAAAAAACCCTGATTAGAAATGATTGGAATATTGCAAAAAGTTTCCACACTTTTGGAAAAAAAACTATGCTGCTCCTGAATAAGCATGCTCAACTCACAGGTCTCATTTATAAACATTACGTAGGCCTGGAGTTGTCGTGCGCCACTTCTCACACTACATATGCGATCTGTGAAAAACAGATCTGATGGTGAAATGTGCTAACCTTGCAAAGCAGATGGATACGCCCGTTTCCTTATTTTTCACTGGTGAATCCATCTTGCAAAGCTCCCATCTGAACTGTTTGGGTCCGGTTAGAAAGTGACAGGACCAATCAGCGACAAGGGGCAGTACTTTCAGGTGCAGCAGAGTCGTGACGTTAACAAACAGCAACAAGAGGCTGGTGCAATTATGGCAGAAGAGATTAGAGTGGATGCTGCTAAAGCGCCAGTTTTATCAGAACTTGACAACATTTCTTTGTTAAAAGAAGAACAAGTAACAGCACTGAGTTGTTTTCTTTTCAAAAACGACAAAAGCCAAGTACTTATATGTCTATAGTCGCCATGTTTCGCGTTATTCCTCAGTAGCTGTGCATGCGCAGCTCGATAGCAGCTACGTCACGTGTTTTGTTGCTATGAATGGCCCGCAGAGATGTGACAGGCAGAACATTCATCCAATCACACTCCAAGCTTTTTTTCAAATCCTCTGCCTTTTCTCAAACGTTTCCTATTGAAGCTTTTCCACATGGATGTGTGAAACAAATCCATCTGGCGTGTCAGGTTAGAAATGTGTACACCTGTAAGCAAGCTGTGACCCATACGTATGAATGTTTTGGAGGCAGAAGGAAATTGGCAACACAGACTGCAGTGATGAATGGAAAGCAGTTCTTATATTAATGAATCTGAATTAATTTCACTAAATACAAACTTTAGTCCACAATCCATGTCTTACTTCTATAACTGGTGACACATCTATCTGTCTGTCCGTATCTATTTGCACACCACTCCATTGCTCCAATTGTCCTTGATGCCGCTCAGAAGACTTTTTGGATGGACTAATTAAAAAATGGTGCCATAAAGAAAATCATAAATATTTACATATTTTCAATAAAATCCTAAAATGTCATAAATCTCCTGTGTTATGAAGTGATGGTAGAATGTCACTACACATGCCAATAGAAGGAACCAGAGTAAAGGTTGCCAGAGTAAAGATGCAAAGGGTGTGCCATCATATTGCAGAATTGAGAAAGCTGGTGCAGGACTGTAGGTGATTTGTTTACAATAGTGTTGTGAGATCATTTGCTCTGTGGCATAAAATTAAGACAGGAAACAGTGGAGGCTGCTGTTGGAGGATAGACTGGCTTCTGAAGATAAGCAAAAGAAGAAAGCTGGGCTTGCGTCCTTGTGTTCTGTCAGTTTATAAAGATAGCATTGGGACATATCTAGGATGTTTCAAACCAATTTTAAGGCAGATGTGATTAGGTTTGTTTGGACTTTACTTGTTATTTTTAGAGAGTCCATTCACGAAAAGACACCAGTTTTTCTGTACATCAAGGTGAGCTGCTATAGCCTCCATTAAGTGAATCTGATATGCTTATGTCAAACAGATAAGGACAAAAAGACGCTATCTGAATATGAATGTGTTGAGGACAGGACCCTCACCTTCCATATAAAAGTTTGGCTTAGATGTGATCATGGACAGCCAAGCACCAAAATGTATCTTGATTGGATGGACGCTTTTGCATGAGTTAATCCTAGAACTACCCCTAGATATAAGCAAAAATACACAGATCTCAACATTTGAGCCAAAATAATGCACTTCCTGTTGGGAATGCCCAATGATTACAAGACACTTTTTTGTGCGTCTTTGGAAACTGGATAATCCATCCCTCCATCCATTTTTCCTCATATCCAGGGCCAGGTCACAGTGGCATCAGGCTAATTAAGTCAACCCAGACATCTCTCTCCCCAGCAACATTTTCTAGCTCCTTTGGGATTCAGTGGCATTCCCAGGCCAGATGAGATTTATAGACCCTCCAGCAAGTTCTGGGTCCACACAGGGGTCTCCCAGTTGGATGCACCTGGAAGACCCCCATGGGGACACATCCTAATCAGAAACCTGACCCTACTCAAAAGGCCCCTTCTGACGCAAAAGACTAGTGACTCTACTTTGAGATCCCTCCAGATGTCCAAGCTCCTCGCCCTATATCTACGGCTGGCCACCCTCCTGAGGAATCTTATTTCGACTGCTTGAACATGCAATCTCATTCCCTTGGTTTTGACTGTAGATGATGGTTGGAACTAAGATCTACAGGTAACTTGAGAGCTTTGCCTTGCAGCTCACTTCCCTAACTTCCCACTACAACGGTCCAGTGCAGTGTCTGCAGTTCTGCTGATGCTGCACCAATCCGCCTGTCAATCACACGGTCCATTCTACCTTCACTCATCAACAAGACCCCAAGAGACTTGATTTCCTTCACTTGAGGCAAAGACTCACCACTCACCTTAAGGGAGCAATCCACCGTTTTCCAGTAGAGAAAATGAGGCTGACAGGCTGGATAAGCCCCCAAAATGTATTTTAATAGCAAGGAAGATTTCCCAACAAGAAGATTTAAGATATGACTCCTAGTGATGAAAAGTTATATATATTTGCAAAAGCAGGATTAGTGGTTGAGCTTACTTTCTTTAACATGAATCATGAAATATATCGCAGAGATCATCCTGCCCAGGTGTGTCTCTGATCATGGCATCACCTGCATATTTGTTACTTAACAAAAAAGACATGAAACATTTCCTTATGAAATTCCCCAGCAATGCCATTTACTACTGAGATAACACCCTCTCCTGTTACCGTATAAAAGACGAGCTCCACATTCAGAGCTACAACCTCCTCCAACCATCTGCTACACTGTCTGCTGAGTCAAGAAGACTTAAAGGTAACAAACCATTTGTGTTATTATTGTCTTGGTGAAGATAAGGTGTCTGTACTGATCAGATAAAAGTTACTTTTTCCCATTCAACAGGTGTGATCGCGGTAACCATGCTGAAGGTAGCTCTTATTCTTGGATGCCTCCTGAGCCTGGCTCTGGCTCATCCTGTAAGTTTTCTGTCTCAGTAATAATAGCGGTGTACTTACATGTTCATTCCAAATAAGATTTTGTTAAAAAAGGTGATGTGAAGTCCTAAAGTTGTGGCTTTTCTGCAGGACACAGAGCACAAACGTTTTGCTCGCAGTGACTCTGACTCTGGCTCTAACTCTGGCTCTAACTCTGGCTCTAGCTCTGGAGAGGTGAGTGACGTCTTTATCTTTTAAAATTCAAAAATTCAACATTCAAATCACCTGAGCATCAATTACTGTAAACCTGCTGAAACTCCTCTGTTGTTTGACACGTTATGGTTTTTGATTTTGTAGAACACCCAGGCAACAACCACAACCACCACCACCACTACTGCAGGTGCTACTACCACCCCTGCTGCAGGCGCCACTACCACCCTGTCTCTTCAAGATTTGATTGATCAGCTCAGAGGTTAAGGGTCACAGCCAGCCACTCCTTCATGCAGCTCCTGCTATAACAACCAGCAATCTGAAGAGAATGGAAACCAGTGACAGAAGTTTCCTTTGTGTTAGTTTGTCATGATTCCTACTGTGTGTTTTCTCACTCATCAGTTGACTTTAATTGAAAACATGGTTTAAAATCACTTCAACTCTGTATCCGAAAAATAAAATTAAGCAATGCAGCCTGCCTTGGATCTTTTTTGGGGGGGAATAATAATGAAACTTTGCTAAAAGTGTGAAGTTTAGAGATATCAGATAGCTGGACAGTTTTCACACCTTCGATATTTTCAGTGTTTTTCTAACACTTCTGTGTACAGCTGACTAAAACATAACTTTTATCATATTGCAACCAACATTTACAACCTAATTAATGTAGGACAAAAATTAAACTTGTTGAGAATGATCCAGTTATTTTAGATCAGGACTTTCGGAGGGTTACATGTTTGAAATTGTTAGCAGTTGCAGAGTTTTGATAATTGAATTTGATCACTTTTTTTAATCACACACTTGAGTATCTCCGTTATGCATTTTGAAGCAATTTTAATAATTCTGCACAGTGTCTTGGTAAGTGAATAAAAGAAGCACATGCATCTTTCTTTATTGGTATATTTATTATCATTTAAGTGCTGTAATGCTACACCTGAGTGGTCTGAAAGTTTGATTTTATTCAAAACTTAGTCCATGAAATGCAGGGTTTGTTTTTATTTTGAAAGGATAAAAGCATTATATAATAAGAAATAAACTCATTGGGATATCTGTAATATTTTACTCTCCAATGATGAATATGAACATATTTCTCATTCACTGTTTACTGTTTGCACAAACACCACCAGGGAAATCAATAGACCTGCAACTGCCCTAAGACAGTCTGGCTGCAGACCACAAATCTCAGATGCCACCCTTGCAGACCACTATAGTGAAACACTGCCTCTGTCGTTACAGATATACACACTGTACAAACTTTTAAAATACAATCAGATTTTTAAGTGAGCGTTAGTGTATGGGATAAGGTAAGGGTTGAGATACAAAAAGTTAAAAGTAAAAACCTGACCTACAAAACCGAATTACAGACCGTTTAGTAAAGCTGAGAAATCAGTCTGTTTACAGGAAAAAAGCTAAACTTCATGTTGCTAAAGCCAATGTACCTACATTATCTTAAATGGTAACGTTCACTACAAAGCTAGTGTAGAAGTTACATTTGCTTGAGCTAAAGCTAACAAACCTAAAGTAAGCCATGGTTTGTGTAACTACTTCTGAAATGTGTCTAATTCAATTACAAATTCGTTTTCTTATTGTTTTGTCTGTTTTGATTATGAAATGTTGCTTAGTCTGTAATAATTGCTGTGTGGTAATTTCATGGATGTAGGCTCACTGCAATTTTTTTTATAACTAATGTGAATTTAAAAAAAATGTATAAAACACTGTACTGGCAAATTATGTTGGTCCCATCCTGACAGAACCAGTGTCTCACAGTAGTGGTAGATCTGAGATCCACGGTCTGCTGCCAAACCCCTCTCAAATCTGCCACCGGATACATTTTGAGCCATTATTAGAGTGCATTGAGTTTCAAAATAAAGAGTGCTGATCAAGAACAATTATTTAACCACAGACAGTTGATTAACCACAGAAAATATCTGTCACTGTTAGATGATGATCCTTTTCATCCAAAGACCTTCCAGGACTGAACGCACAGTGCCAAAAACCTCAAACATATTTACTGACATTTCACAATAATGAATCTTGCCCTCTCTCTTTTTTGACCTTTATCCGTGTTAAAGGTTAGTCTGTGACTTAGCATTAGACAGTGCAGCCACAGACAGAAAAAAAAAAAATCCATAGCAGTGCCTAATTTTAACCTACTGGTGTGAAAGTAAAACTGAATGGGAAATAAATGATACTTGATGGGCTAAATTTACCCTGCATGGCGGTTCTAGGTATAACATGTTCCTTTTACACCAAATCATGGTACACTACCTGTTACCAATAGACCTACTTACGTGTGGAATATACTGGGGTTTTTTTTTTTTTTCTTTTGAGAGTTCAACAATTTACCCATCTGTTCTTTCACCCGTCTCAATTTGCTTGGAACATGTTGCAGGCATCAAATTCAGAATAAGTTTAAAACAAAAAATGATTTGTGAGTTTGAAAATGAAAATTGACCCACCTTTGAAAGGCAACCTGTGAAAAAGTATATGGCATGTTTTAAAATTTTTGAATCACACTCAAAAAGCCTTATATGCTGGGAATATACTATATAGTGTTTTAAGTGACTGTATGAATGAGTTTTAAGTGCTTCAATGAGATGGAAAATGTGTGATAAGTGTAAACTCTGAAGAACACATGGACCAAATTTTGCACAAAATGTTGAAAGTCTCAGAAGCTATAAATGATGTGAACATGAAAAGTCATATCAATAAAGTTCTGAAACAGTTGAATGTTGCACTAATGCTTGAAATTTCTGGGTTGAATTAAGGCAATACTATAACAATGGCCCACAGAAATCCCTTTTAAGCCAACACAGTGTGTTGTTACATCTGCACATCTAAGTTAAGACTTAAGAAAAGTGTGTTGTAGTACAAGGAGACCCCATTTCAAATGATCATTTTTATTTTTTGAAATAATAATAGCCATCAGTTTCTCTGGGTTCATGGGGAAAAAGACCATCCAGATTGTGATCACCATCAAGTTCAAAAGCCAGTGTTTGGGTAACTTACCCTTCTTTGAAGGCACCATTGATGCTGAGTAGGGTATGCAGGATTTGGAGCAACACATCTAAAGGAAGTCTTTCAGGAACATCCATGCTTGTTTCAGCAAGACAATGCCAAACCACATTCTGCATGAGTTACAACAGCATGGCTTCACAGAAAAAAAGACTGCAGGTGGACTAGCCTGCATGCAGCCCAGACATGTCTACCATAATATGCTGCATTATGAAGAACATAATATGACAGCCAAAACCCTTCACTACATAGCAACTTGTCATGCACACCAAACAAGAATAAGAAATAATTCAAATTTTAATACTTCAACAATTAGTGTCTTCAATCCATGGCCACTTATAGTGTTTTTAGAAGAATAGGTGATGTAACACACTTGTAGACATGATCCTGCTCCAACTTTTTCACTTATTTTGGAGAATGGTGCATCAAATGCAGAACATGTGTGTATTTAAAAAAAAAAAATCAGTCTGAATATTAGGTATCATGTCTTTGTATTCAACTGAATATAGACTGGAAATAATTTGCAGCTTACTTTAATATGATTTATTTATTACACAATGTCCAGACGTTTTGGGGCTTGTTATTAAACAAGCAGGAGCATTGAGAAGGAAGATTTGAGAGCATGATGTAGATATGTAGAAGATCAGAAGGGTATGGAGGAGAGAGATTTTGTACAGCCTTAAATGAAAGGAGGATAATCTGATAGTCAATACCAGGTTTAACATTAAAGGTCTTCTCAGTGTAACTCAATCCAGATTGCAACACAAGTGCAGACAGAAGCTGTCACCTAAGAGAAAAACAAACATCACTTTTAACTGCCAATCAAAGATTTAAAAGTCATCCAAGAAGTACTGTAAATATTGTAACAGCTGGATCTCTCTCACGTGTTAGAATCTAAAACGGGTATCCAGCCAAAGTATCAGTGGGTGCATCATACTTATTATTTTGTTTCTTAAATATTTATCACTCAGAATTCAACAAAATATTCTGTACAATATATTCATTTACCAGCAGTATGATTCTAAGTCATGGTAGCATCCAGGCAAAGTGATAGATGTATCCATAGAATTGTCACTGGTAATGGACAGGTGCACTATGGGTTTTATTCATAGATAATTTAAGAGTTCTGGATGGAGATGACTGCATGGTTTAATCATATATTCCAGCGTTGTCTACTGAATGTTGTGGACGCATACAGAGTGCTTTTTGAAGCAAAGCTGATAAAACACAGTAGGAAACATGTTCCTGTTCAGTGTTAAGTTTGTCGACTAAAGCTATGATTAAAAGGTTTCATCAACAGCCTCCTTTTCCATGACAAAAAAACAAAATTAGACTAACCAAAAGTAGATCTTTGAAGACTAAAACTGACAAAAAGTAAGTTTAGTTTTTCATCAAGATGACTAAAACTAGACTAAAATGTAATATAGTTTTCATCGGACATTCAAAATCCATGACCTTTCTCCCCTGTGGGTAAATATGTCAAAAACAATGCATCTGTATCTCTTTTGCCCTTTAGCTGTAGAAAGCAGGGACCCCAGGTCTGGCAGAGTGCATAGAACACTCTACCAAGACTTGGTACCACATTTATGCAAGAGAATAAATGTTTGGACTAAAAGTAAAGACTAAAATGTGAGGACTTTTTATGGACTGAAACCAGACTAAAACTAGACTAAAACTCAAAAGGGTAGAAATGGCTAAAATGTGACTAAAACTAAAAGACATGTAATCAAAAGACTAGACTAAAATTAAAAATAGCTGTCAACATCCAAACTGCTCCTGTCACAGCTTTTTTGAAATGTGTTACTGGCCTCAAACTTAGATTGAATGTGTATTTCTAAAAAACAAAGTTTTGAACACTAAATATCTTTTCTTTGTGCTCTATTCAATTAATTATATGTAATAAGATTTGCAAATCCCAACTTTTTTGGAAATGTGACTTTTAGAAGTGTTTGAAAGTATATTTTAGGCTAATTCCTGGTACAGATTGGATGTAACCCCTAAGATGTTGTAATGGAAATGATAAGAAAACATATTTTGGATACATATTTGACATCTACAGCTGAGAAAATAAAAAACCCTGTATGTCCTTAAAGGCGTTACTGAAATAACTGTATGAGGAAAGACAGGAAGATGGAGTCACTTGTTTCTCAGCTGGAACAGCAAGGCTCAAGCCTCAACAGTCCTTGGTCTTCCTTTTCATTGATGCACCAAATGTGTTTTTTTTTTTTATTGCTGAAAGGTCTGGACTGCAGGCAGGCTTGTTCAGCACCTGGACTCTTCGACTGTAAAGCCATGCTGTTGGGATGGCTGTCCAGGGCCGCCTTAATCCCAGTTTATCATGTTGTGATCCCTACTTATTCTAAACTGATTTCCCTCAAGCTGCATGGGTGTTGCAAAAGACCAGAAGAAGAGCATAGTATACTGTTTTTCAAATACCCGTTTTATTTATTCATCATGTTGACCTTTAGGTTTGTAGTGAAAATTCAGCGTTTAAAATCGGGTTTATTTAGATTATTGGCAATGGAGATTTCCCAAGAAGAAGCGTATGATTATATATAAACTTAAAAGAAAAAGTAAGGAAATTTGTGTTTGGTACATTATTTCTTTGTTGTAACAATGCTTCTTGGTAATAAATCTCGAACTGTTGGGAAGCCTGTTTAATACCCTTTTAAATGATGTCACATTTGTAAAGATCATGCATTTGTGGGATGAGGAGCAGAGCTGAGTATGTAGGTTGCACCCATTAAAAATGTGCCAAATCTTCTCTGTCAGTGCCAAACAGCTGATTCTGCTTTTGCTATTGACTCTTGTTTTGAGCTTCTAGTACCCCCTTGTGAACCTGATTGGCAGCACCTGTGAGCATGGGCCCTGCTACAGTGGTCAGTAGATGTCTGCTTCAAGAATCGGCATGCCACTTTTGACTGATCTGGGTAGGGCCCGTCGACTGGGCAACTTCAAGCTGGTGTTCCACAAAACCAAGTTGCTGCATTGTTTGGAGTAAACCCTAGTACCATCTCCAAACTGAAGGCCAAGTTCCATAAAATGGGGAATGTCAGAGACAGGCTGCGAAGTGGGCGCCCCAAGAAGACAGCACCTGTTTTCTCACCCTGTCAGCAAGAACTCTATCCTCCAAGATGACAACACTCGCCCCCACAGAGTGGTGTTTATCAGAGACTACCTCCAGAATTTGGGAGTGGAGAGGATGGAATGGCCTGCCAGCAGTCCTGACCTTAACTCCATTGAACACTTGTGGGATCAGCTTGGGTGTGCTGTTGGTGCCAGAGTGACCAACACATCCACGTTGGCTGACTTGTGACAAATGCTGGTTGAAGAATGGGATGCCATCCCACAGCAGTGTGTGACCAGGCTGGTGACCAGTATGAGGAGGAGGAGCCAGGCTGTTGTGGCTGTGTATGGTGCTTCAATACACTACTGAGGCTCCAGTTTGTTAAATGAATAAATTGTTAAATTGTCAATATGTCATGTTTCTTCAAACTTCAATCATCGAATCCACCAAACACCAAACAAGAGTCAATGGCAGAATCAGCTGTTTGGCATGGGCAGAGATTTGACATTTTCATGGGTGCAACCTACATACTCAGCTCTGCTGCTCATCCCACAAATGCATGATCCCTACAAATGTGGCACCATTTAAAAGGGTAATAAACAGGCTTTCCAACGGTATAAAATTGGTTGCCAAGAAGCATTGTTACAACAAAGAAATAATGTACCAAACACAAATTTCCTTACTTTTTGTTTTAAGTTTATATATGGTCATATAGTTATGTTTATGAGTATATGACTCTTAATAGTTTTTGAAATTGATTTTAAATTTGACTAATTTGACCACAGAACAGTTTTCCATTTTGCCTCAGTACACTTTAAATGAGCTTTGGCCAAGGAGAGATGGCAGCATTTCAGGATTGTGTTCACATATGTCTTCTTCTTTGCATGATACAGCTCTAACTTGCATTTATGGATGGCACGGCCAACTTGTGCGCACAGACAATGATTATCTGGAGTGTTTCTGAGCCGATCCAGTGATTAACACCACAGAATCATGACTGTTTTTGACTCAGTGCCACCTGAAGATCAAAATCTTTGAAATTTTACATTGAGGAACATTTTTCTAAAATTGTTCCACAATTTTTGTTTTTCACAGTTTTGTGAATCTCTGCCTATATTTACTTTTCAACATTTCAGAGAGACTCTGCCTATCTGAAATGTTCCTTTTATACCCATATATGTCACTAACCTATTTCCAATTCACCAAATTAGTTTGAAATTGCTGCTCCAGCTATTTTTAATACCACGTTTTACCCATTGTTGCCTGGCCACTACTATTTTTCAGACCTGTTGCTGCCATCAAATTAAAAATGAACTGATATTTTTTCATGGAATGGCAAATGTCCCAACAGCTAATATATTGTTTATGTTCTATTGTCAATAAAATATTGGGTTGTGAGATGTGCAAATCATTGCATTCTGTTTTTCTCTTTCTTTTTTCAAAATTTTTACATCATTGTAGGCTAACTTTTCAGAACTGGGGTTGTACTTAGGCAACTCTTTACCACTATTGCTGCAACAGAGGCATGAGAATGTGATTGGTTAATACTTTTTACAGTGGTTCAGTAGTTAGAGATGGTTGTTTTGTAATCCGACGCTGTGGCTTTGATCCCCAGCTTCTGCAGTCACATCTTTAAAGTGTCCTTTGTCAATACACTTAACCCCACTTCTTTCCCACTGCCTCGTTAGTGTCATGTAAACAGGTATGAATGCCTGGGATTAGCTACTACTGATGGCCAATTCTCCATAGCAACCAAGGCCATCAGTGTGTGAATGTGGAGTGATTGGAGTGAAAGGGTGTGAATGGGTAGTCAGACAACTAGAAAAGTGCTATACAAGCTCAAGTCCATTAACATTTATGATGAACCAGGGCAGTGAGAGTGGGGAGACGCAGTGGTGTGGAAGCCACATTATGAAATATTAAACAACAAAAGCCAAATATAAAAAACACTTGTGGTGATGATTTTACTGTGAGTACACTATCAGGGTCAAAGAAATGAATTGTCAGCAGTGCAGAAAACTGTTTTGTTTGAATATGACAGCCTTTGTGTGAAGCAGATGTTTAGACATAGCACTTTCAAAAAGCATTTGAACACTGTAAGGAGAAGGCTGTTTTAAGACTGTCTTCTATCTAACTAGATATCTGTTAAACACTCAGCAGAAAAAGGAATATATAAACACCTTCATGAAAAATGAATAACCATGGCGTATTTTTCTCATGGTGTGAATGCGCCGATCAGGAGAGTTTCAAGATGTTTAACAAAATCTATTATTAAAAAAAGATTTAGAGTTTAAGACATGCCCATTTGTCAACAGAACGTTAACCCTGTTATGAAATATTAAAATCTGCTCACTTCATCCTATCCAGGTGTGTCTCCAACAATTTCCATTTGTTCCTGTTTCCCATTGTTACATAATAAATTAGAAACATGTCCTAATAATTGCTATTTCTTAACCCTGTAACTGTATATAAAAGAGACTCCACATTCAGAGCAACACTACAACAACCTCCTCCAATCGTCTGTAACACAGTCTGCTGAAGGTGTGAAGACTTGAAGGTGAATATCTGAATGTTTTTCACTCTATGTTCTGTGTGAGTTTTGGGGAACAATGACTTTACTGATCAGTTTAAACTTCTTGATTTCCCATTGGACAGGTGTGATCTCTGTAACCATGCTGAAGGTAGCTCTTGTTCTTGGATGTCTTCTGAGCCTGACTCTGGCTCGTCCTGTAAGTCTCATTCTCACTGTTAACACTGGTTTACATTTTTGTTCTCTCCACAATGATTATTGAAAATGACGGTAATGAAGTCTTGATCTTGTGGATTTTCCACAGGACATGGGGCGCAGACGTTTTGCTCGGTCTAGATCTGGCTCTAACTCCAACTCTGGCTCTGGTTCTGATGAGGTGAGTGTCGTCTCTGTCCTTAACTAATAAACATCAAAACTCATTTAAGTGTCAATTCCTGTGACTGTTTGAGAAACCTTTCTGCTGTAATTTGACAATGAATCTTTGTTATACTTGGAGACGACCACCACTGCCACAACCACCACCACCACAGCTGCCACCACCACCACCACTGCTGCAGGAGCCACCACCACCACTGCTGCAACCACAACCACCCTGTCTCCCCAACAAGTGCAGCAGCTCATTCAGCTCCTCCTTGAACTCCTTGCACGGGGATAACAGCCATCATCAGCTTCTAATGCGGCCCTTACAACAAAATAAAATTGGACATCCAACCAATGAACAACAGAGAATGAAAATCAGTGCTGAGTGATGCTGATGTTAAATATAAAATGTCATTACCACTGTTGTCTGTTTTCACACTTTGATTTCAAATATGAATCAAAAGTTTCAAAACACTTGTACTCTGTAGTATCTGCAAATAAACTTCAGCAATGCAATATTGGTCTGGATCTGATATTTTTTACATTTGGTGAACATTGTGTTTTATAGATACAAAATCAGAGAAATCATTTTTCAATACAATTACTGTTTATCAGCGCAGTTTCCTAACATGACTGTCTTTTTAAGACAGATAAATATATATACCACTCTGTAATGGAAAATAAGCCATCATGACCCTCTCTGGCAGCTGCTTGATGTGAATTTTACTATCAGCTGATCTGGTCTGTGACAGCATACGACTGTACCTGGCATTTTATATCCTTCAAATTATGGCAAAGATAACAAACTAGTCACATTTTAATGTTCATGGAGGCAACTTGCTGCCTGAGTTAATATTGCTGGCATCAGGCCAAAGCCTTGTATCTCCCTAACCAATTCTTTTCAGTGAATAATAATAAAACATCACTGTATTTTTTTCAATAAATTTAATAGTGAATAGTCATTGCATCTTTTTGACACTTTTTATTGCTTTAAAATGGATTAAACCCACTGAAAGATGTAAAGGGTGATCAATAGCACTGATTTAGCATATTATCATGATTATTAGAACTGTAGCATTGTAAACATATCTGAGGATATGACAGCTGAGGGTACAGAAGTTATTTTATATATTTTGGTTCCCTACAGAATTGAAAAACAAAAAAAAAAAAAAGACAATCAGAAACAAAAAGATCTGATGTGAACTGTGACAGCTATGATTTGTTGCACCATGTTTACATGAGTAGCTGAATCAGGACCACAATCTGCTTTACAAAATTCAGACCTTTCATTGTGTTAATCTGCCAAGACGATTAGTGAAGCCAAACTTCAAAACACACATCTGCCATTTGCAGTGATTTCACATGAAATCTTGCAGAATCCTGTGTGATCAAACATGATTTCAATACAAATTTAGACTATGATTAATGTTTTCAGCTGGCTGTCCTTGTGTGTGATCTGTTTTAGTGGAAAACAAGCCGGTCTGATGATTACACGAACTACACTGCATGAAAAGTTTAGTTTAGTTTATTTTAATCCATGTGAGCTGAGCAATGAGGTTGCTCATTTTGAGCAAAATCTGCACAACACTTGCTCGCTATTAGCCTGCAGTAAAACATCTCTCTTCTTCTGTTGCTGGAATGAGGTGGATGCAGAAAATTTATCCTGCAAAGCATGGGGGCTGTTATCTTATGAATTTTCCACAGGATACTGCCCATACAAATACCTTTGTATAATAGAAAAAAAATTAAAGGTTGCCATTGTCAAGTATTTTATTTTTATTCTTTTAATTCTATGGATAGCACACTGAAAGTGCTGATCTGGATCCTTATCGATACTTTCTATAGTTTGGTGGACAGACAAAATAGGGGCAAATGTTTAAACTACAAGTGGTCTTAGCTGAGTAGTGCTTGAGTTAAACAGCTGTGATTCAGCCTGTCACACCAAACTTGTCTGTCACAAAGACAAGTTTGCTGTCTTTGCCATTGTTTGAAGGACATAACTACATAACTACAGCTGTCACTGTCCAGATCAGCTGATTGGAAATCTACATTAAAAAACTGTCAAAGGGGGCTGGATACCTTGTTTTTGATAACAGAGTGGTAAATATAATGAAACAGGTTGTGGGGCCTAAACAGACAGACATTAATGTTAGGAAACAGTGCTGAAAAAAGTAAGGTTGGAAAATTAATGATATTAATCTGATTTAATATTCACTGTATAATACACAATGTTCATCAAAGTTCATTGAAAATTTAAATACACATTAAGAAAAAGTTCAGATACAGGCAAATTTTGCATTGCTAAAGTTTATTTGCAGATACTACAGAGCTGAAGTGTTTCATTCATATTTGAATCAAATTTGATGATGAATGTGACGACAGACAACAGTTGTAATGACAAACCTGCACAAAGCACTTATATCTAACATCAGCATCACTCTGTACTGGCTTTCATTTTCTATTGATCAAAAGGTTGGGGGTCGAATTCTGCATAAGAAGGTGTTGGTGGCTGTTATCCAATGAGTGCAAGAAGGGCCTGCAAAAGTGCTTGAATTTGTTCGGTATTCAGGGTGGCGGTGGTGGTGGTGGCGGCAGTGGTGGTGGTGGTGGCAGCTGTAGTGGTTGTTGCCTTTTGAATAACAAAGACATTCATTGTCAGACTTACAGCAGAAAAGTTTTACAGGATTTAACACTCAAGTAAGTTATGTAGATATTCTGTAATTGAGCCCAGAGGAGACCCTCACCTCATCAGAGTCAGAGCTAGATCCAGAAGACCGAGCAAAACGTCTGCGCTCAGTATCCTGTGGAAATTCATAAGACAAAGATTTCTGTTTCTTTCTTTCTTTTTCTTTTCTTTTTTTTTTTTTTTTTTTTGAATATTCATTGTGGAGAGAACAAGCAAGTACAGTGGTATTAACAGTGAGAATGAGACTTACAGGACGAGCCAGAGTCAGGCTCAGGAGACATCCCAGAACAAGAGCAACCTTCAGCATGGTTACAGAGATCACACCTGTCCAATGGGAAATCGAGAAGTTTAATCTAATCAGCAAAGTAACCCTTTCCCCAGAACTCACAAAGGAAATACAGAGATTAAAAAAGGTTCAGATATTTACCTTCAAATCTTCTCACCTTCAGCAGACTGTGTTATAGATGATAGGAGGAGATTGCTGTGGTGTTCCTGAATGTAGAGTCTCTCTTATATACAGTTACAGGGAGGATGTCCTCATTTTAGCAAACAGCACTGTTTGGAAATAACTATTAGGACATGCTTCTAATCTGTTTGTAAGGTTGGGTAAAAGGGACAAATGGTAATTAGAAGAGACACACCTGGACAGGATAACGCGCACAGTGTTTAAAATTTTTTATACCATGGTCTTGGTGAAAACTCGATTCTGATTGGCTGTGCGTCGGACAGTTCAGGCCTTCACATCGTCCATTAGTCCCTGATAATTGGACACCTCTTCGAGCATTAACCCTTACATAATAGGGTCTGAAACTCTGCTTTGACCCCATTATCAGATTAATAGATCATTACAAGAATTTTTACATCAATAAAATCTTTAACAGCTTGTCTTCTTGAATAAACTTACCTAGATGACAAATTTCAGTTCAGCTCCTCTGGTCAGGGAAAGTTGAAGAAGGTGGGTAAAACACTGGAATTCTGGATGGGGAGTGATGCAGACTGCAGGTGTCTGTGCTGCTATCCTCAGTCAGAAATGTCCTGTAGAAGTGTTTCTAAGTCCCACTGTCCCACCATGTGAGCATGGGCTCCAAATTTGCACACCTTCACCACCAGGAAACCTGGGGTCTCTCCTGCTAAACAGTCTCCACTTAAGTTTTTCTCCTGTCTTTCTTCCAGCTTAGTCTCCATTAGTAGATGCTGTTCCTCTGTTTACCCCCAGGCTCATACAAGTATTCCCTCGTATCCACAGCAAATGGCATGTCAAGTCTAAATCACTCATTTTCCTTTAGATTTAGCTTAGCTTGTTGTTGTTGCCTCTGTCGAAGCACAAAAAACCTAACAGTTGATCAGATAGGCTGAGGCTGAGGAGCACATAGACGGTAGCTGAAGCTTGCATTGCAAAATAGAGGGAAATGGTGCCTTTCAGGGTACAACTTAAATTACTATAATGACTCCTATAATTTTAAATATAGTATACAAATGAGCCAACATTGCTTTTTGGGTCAGTTTTACCTTAAATTTGCTAAACTACGGGGAGAAAGCGTACCTGTCTGCTATGCCTGTACCTGTCCAGCACTAACTATAACCATTTACCCTTCACACAAATGCAAAGTAGTATGTTTCAGTGGGTAGAGGAAATTGACAGGAAACTGGTACAACCAGGAAGTCAACTTAAAGGGGCAAAGAACACTGAAATCACTGGAGGTGAATAATACCTACTACTGCCCAGTACCTTTAGCAAAAACAGAATTATCAAAGCACCTTCATGCTGAATGAATAACAATAACACATTTTTCTTGAATAAGAAAACAAGGGGCCTCATTTATTGAAGTTGTGTACAAACAAAACAGGTCCTAGGTTGGCATGCTTATCTTTCCACATGAAGTCTGTGGGAAAAACAGACTTGACAGTAAAATTTTCACATCTGTGAACAAAATCAGACCCATGCGTACAGACGTTTTAGAGGCACAGAGAAATTTAGATTTTACACTTGGCTGAGTGTAGGTGGCCAAACTCCAACCTTATCATTTGATGAAGGAGTCTGAATACTAAAAAGTGAGAAACAAACTGCAGCCAATAGTGCTAGCACAATGATATATAACATTTCCTTTATCACAGTGTGATTTTTTAGTTTGAAGAAATGTCACTTTGCTTCAAGACGGAGGAAATGATCACTGAGCACATCTTTGTTCATGTATTTAACCCTATAATTCAGCAAAGTGTATAAATTGAGCCTGGACAGCTCTCACACTATTTTTGTGACTGTTCCCATAGCAGTAAATGGGCAGACAGCCCAGTCACCCAGTCCTTGCACAGCAGTCCCTCTCAGCTGCAGTCAGAGCAGGAGAAGTTCACCCCTCCACGTCTGCAACACACACACACACACACACACACACACATTATAATATACACATATATATGTTATGGTTAAAAATGTACGTTTCACTGTGAATTGTTGTAGGCTCATAAGTGGACCATACGGTTTAAAACTACACCAAACTCCAGAAAACAAAACCTATGAAAATAGAATAATAAACTAAAAAAACATAAATAAATAAACATAAACAGAAATAAAATCTGAAGTCACTCTGCCAGAGTATCTCTCATTTTTGCCTGTCCTAAGCCCAGAAAAAGGAGGAGGGTTCGTACTGTGATGTTATAAAAACAAGAATCGACAGAAAAAAGTTCATTTGTGGTTCTAAACATATTGAGGGTCTTTCTTTCAGGACAGCCAACAGCTACTTTCCTTACTGAGGAGTTGGCAGCACTGCTGACAACTTCTGCCCAGCAATACATGCTAAGCCAAAACGCAACCTACTGTCATCCTAAACCATCCTATACTGTTTTTTTGTTTGTTTTTTGATCATCGTTTGTGGTTACTCTTTATCATAATGGCATCCAGATGTGATAAAATTACATTTCAAAGACAGGTTAAAGGTCATATATTTTACCCCTTTAAGACAAGTTTATATTGGTCTCAGCGTTACTCCTGTGCTGCGTGGGGCCGACAAGATTGCTTGAAATAACATTTCTTACTATAACAAAACCCTTCATCCTCTATTTACTTGCATTTGTTTTTGGAACAGTCTATCCTCTGGCAATATGGCGGACACTTTGATGTCTATGCATAGATAACATAGATATGTAGCTTACGTAGCTTAGGGTGACCATTTTTGATTACCGAAAACCAGGACACTCAGCCCGGCAATGAGAAACTCAAATGATACTTGAAGTTTACTCAAACATGCCTTATAATCTAAATACATTTAAAGTATGCCTCCTCTGTATGGATAGAAAATTGTTATATTACCAAATACTATCTTTAACCAAAGACACAAATTCAGATAGGCTTCTCAGAGGAGGCTCAACATCAGGGCCATCACTAGGATTGAAAGACGGGGGTGCTTAGCCCCAATGGTCACAGGTAATGCTTGGCATATAGCGTGCACCAAATTCTTTTCTCCACACCTTAAAATAATCAATTATTAGTTGTAGGGCATTTATCAGGACATATGATCTGGCTCACTCTCTTTTCCTTAGAAGACTGTCCTTTCCTGAGCCTTGAGCAGGTCTTCCTTTTTTC
This sequence comes from Cheilinus undulatus, assembly GCF_018320785.1. Taxonomy (NCBI): domain Eukaryota; kingdom Metazoa; phylum Chordata; class Actinopteri; order Labriformes; family Labridae; genus Cheilinus; species Cheilinus undulatus. The sequence continues at coordinate 34,691,234 of NC_054868.1, read as the reverse complement.
TAATAACAGCCTGAGTGAGTTTATGAGTTGGTGTTTAAAGGTCTATGCTGGAGTGAGTTCATTGAAAAGATGTGGAAAAACATACCCATTAATGCATTTAGTTAAAAAATGTGGTATATAATATCTAAAATGTATAGTTTCATAACTCTTTCTTCTTTCATGCTTTCCAAATAAAACTAGTTTATTTCTGCCTGCCACTGATATGTCTCTGTCTGAAGACAGTCTAGACCAGTGGAACTCAACCTTATTCTACCTAAGAGCCATATTGTCTTAAAATACTTTAGAGAGAGCCCCATTCTAAAATTAGGGATGTAAGGAGATCCATAGATCAGTTGATCCTTAGTGGAAATAAAATGAAACGGCGAAACGTTGGATTAATGTGTAGTTAAATAGGATGCAATGGGCCACATGAAAATGTCTATAGTGTTAGAGGAAAGGATATGTTACTAATAATGAACATATATATTTTATAAATTAAGGCAAGTTCCAGCCTGCCTCATTCTGTAGCTTTGATTTCCTGTTTCTGCTCGTTTGACAGTTTTTATTATCAGCAGTATATCAAAGATCGAATTAAACAGCCAGGTTTGGACAAGTTTCACGGGATATTATGTTATCTCAACATGTGATCGGCGTGTGTGAGGGTCGCTGATGACCGACAACACCTATCACAATGATAGTCATAAAATGCGAGTGTGGGAGAGCATGGACAGGAACAGACTGAAGAAACTTGTTAAAATGAGGGCAGAAGAAGCTTTAGTTTGAACAGCAGACAGCACTACTTAATGAATATGATCTTACTGAAGGGATGCACCACCAGCGGACTTCCTCTGCTCTCTCCTGCACGCATTCCTCCATTGGCGCACCCGACAATCATAATACACGGATTAAATATTAATCTCTGCTTGACATGTTTTATTATGCCGGTCAATTTAGTGGCCCATTGAAAAACAATGAAAACCCGAACATTTTCATCACTTTATAAAAAACGCCCGGACGGCCAGGACAGGACCTGAAAACAGGACATGGACGTTTGGTCACCCTAACGTAGCTGCCTTGTGAGCTTAGCTTTAGCTCCGTGGCTATGTTAGCTATGTGGCTTAAGCAGCTAATGGAGCTATGTGAGCTACACTTGCAGAATTAGAATGTTATCATAGAGAACAAGCTTTTTTTCTGTAAGCAGACTGTTTACTCAGCTTTAGTGATTTTTTTGTAAGCAGGTTTTGCAGGTCAGGCTTTTAACTTTTAGTATTCTAATCATCACCCCAACCCTAAAAGAAGTTTGATCTAAACTTTTAAAACACTTTTTAAGTACAACCCCAACACCAGAAAAAGTTGGGGCGCTGTGTAAAATGTAAATAAAAATAGAATGCAGGGATTCTCAAATCTCATAAACCCATATTTTACCCACAATGGAACATAAACAGCATATCAGATATTGAAACTGGGATGTTTCATCTTATCAACAAAAAATCGCTCATTTTGAATTTGATGGCAGCAACACATCTCAAAAAAGTAGGGACAGGGCCATGTGTACCATTGTGACAGTAGTCAGGGAGAGGAATGTTGTCCCATTCATATCTGCACCTTGAGCCTTGTCCCTTGCTTACAGACACTCCTCCAGATTATCTGCACCATTTGATGAAATTTCATACTGTAGATGTTGGGATATTCAAAGTCTCTGCAATTTTATGTTGAGGATAATTTTTCTGAAAATGTTTCACAATTTCTAGATGCAGTTTTCTGTCAATTGGTCCGTCTGAGAAGCTTTGCCTCTCTAAAATGCTCCTTTTATACCCAGTCATGTTACTGACCTGTTGCATCTAATCCTTGCTTCTCAATGCTCCTGCAGCTGTTTTTACATCATATGACTTACTTTTTCAGCCTTGTGTTGCCCTGTCCCTACTTTTATGAGATGTGTTGTTGCCATCAAATTCAAAAGAAGTTAATGACTCCTTTTAATGAAATGGTCAAATGTGCCAGTTTAACATCTGATATTTTGTTTTTTGCTCTTGTGAATAAAACATGGGCTTATGGGATTTGAAAATCATTGCATTCTGTTTTTATTTACATTTGACACAGTGCCACAGCGTTTTTTGGAAGAGCTCAGACCTATAAAACTGTTATATTATAATTTTATTCATCACAATGTCCAGTGTATATGGTGAAGAAAATCAGAACTACAGTACATAAGTAAGATTTACTGAGATGCATTCTGCTCAGCCAGCTGAGGAGTAGAGAGTTTCCATACACTGTATTTTTTTGGGTCAATCCATAAACAGTGTCCAATCCATGAAAAAAGATCTCTGATCTGAACCAAACCGTGCCATTTATAATTGTTGCACGTCTGTTCAATAGATGACTGAGAACCTCAATCTGCTCTATGAAATTCAAGTCTTTGAAGGTGTTAAACAACGAAAGATTCATTAATGAAGCAACCCTCTCTTCTGTTACCAGCTTATTTTATTACACATAGCGCTGGCAAATTACTTTGATCCTGGATTGTGGTCAGAGACGACATTTAAAACACACTGAGTCACTGTATGTAGACCTACCATGGTGAAACCAGACTCTCCTCCACATTGTTGTCGGTGTTGGGATCCAAAACAAATACTGTGGTTTAGCCCAGGGAAAACCACAATTTCAGCACATGCTTAAATACAATCCTATTTCTAAAACATGCCTTGTGTTACATATAAACATAGAAGGGTGATGGGATTTCTAACAGTGGCAAGTATTTTTCAAAACTGCCTAGTTTTGTGGAAAAATAAAGGAAAAGGATTTTCACTTAGCACTGTATTGATGTGTTCAGCATTTGTAACAGTGCAACATGTCAAGGTGCTTAGTAATTGTCCAAAGAATCAATATGAATCTGCACCAACAAGTTAGCCACACAAGATATTTTTCCCTTGCCTGATTTGTTCTTAACAATATGCATTACAGAAAATATAATTTGCTCTTACTGTCTGAGTGGCTCAGTGACATTCAGCATATCTGACAGCAAAATGGCTTTTTAACAGCAAATCAGTGCCCTGTTAATTGCAGCAGGAACAAATACACTATAATAACAAGTGAAATAAAAACAGTGATGCTGCTCTGTAGTTTAGCAACAACAGAAATAAAATTAATAGTTTTTAGAACATGCAAGGCCTTGGTATCATGCAAGTTTGTGTAATGGTCCAGCTGATCATCATGAAGGCTGCATGAGGAAAAACAATACTGCCACCTAGCAGCTGTACAACGCAACTGCAACCACATCAACTGCAGACAACTGCTAAAGCAACTTTTCATAAGTAAATACAGATCCATCTCGAACATGAAATGTGACATCTGAGGTTGGAGCTCGGCTGGTGATTTTGAGAAACCAACAGCTTATGATTATGATCAAATTAGATTTTTTGGTTATGTGCTGCTCATTCACATCAGATTATCTCTGGATTATCAATAAACTTGGTTACACGCAAATTCATGTTTTGATACTCTCAGTTTTAAATACCTAATCCATCTCCCTCTGGATTAAATCTTTTCTCATGCCACTATGCTCTTCCTCTACTCTGTGATAGCAGCTATAATGGGTGTTGGAGTCCCCTACTCTGGTGTAACTTTGCCTCAGTGTCACACTGAGGATTAAAAAGATAGAAGACCGTTTAATTATGGACTGAGAACAGTTTCCTCAAAACTCAAATGGCCTAAGGACTACGTAAAGCAGTGCAAAGCTACACATTGTTAACTGTTTATCATAGGAGTTGGAAGCCAAATTGTTCGCAAAATGACCCCAAATTCTTTGCAAAACAGCACCAAAGCTCCCTGAAAAAGTCACTTGCAGTTCGATATCTTGCTTAAACTGTTACCTCTTAATCCCAGTCTGCTTAAACATATCTTTGGTGCCTTTGGTTTCCACAGTCACTTAAATTTTATTCAGGTTATTGCAAACTTTGGCTGATTATTATGATTGTACAATAACATTCCTAGTTTATTATCACATTGCGTACTGCCTCTAATGTTAAAGATGTGGCGTGTCAGAAAAGTACATAAAACTGAGATTATCTTTTATGAGCAGCTTGTCACTGGTGTGAGGATCAGATGTTTTCCTGATGCATTTCATCAACGTCCCTAAAGGCAAACTGCTCTGTTTTATGATCTCTAGCCCTAAGAGATCGAAACATCGGTATCTATGGCTTTGTTTTAGTCAAATACTTCACTTTAAAGCAGGTTTACAGAATGTTACAATGCTAGATAGAAAATCTGTAGCTTAAGTTAACCTTAGTTAGCTAACTTTCAGCACATACTCCTAAAATAGAGTTTCAATGTGGCTCTATCTGAAAATCTTCTTCTTAGTCATCAATTTCATTGTTATTTTTCTACATTGGTACCCAACACCATGTAAACCTAATCTATGGTTAGCATTCCCTTTGCTTTGTCCCCACCAGCATCTCTACTCTACCTCACTTTGTTTGATAGTTTGTTTGTTTTTCAGATTTTTCTGGGGCCATTAATGCCATTAATTTATAGTTCAGAGGTGTGATGGCACAAGGGTGACTTACAGCGGAAGAGCCAGAAGAGGTTAATATCTGAGGCTTAGCTCAAACTTATAGGATCTGCACATGCCATTGAATTCTTTGCTTTTGCAAGCCAATTATATAATAAAATTGATAGAAAATGCCAACAAATCAATACAGTGCCATAAAAGTTCCAATGCACCTGCAACACCATCTGGATTTATTTATAGTTGTACGTCAGAATCAGTCACATTTATTGTCATTACACAGGGTGTGCAATAGAATTTGCTGTGCACATTCAATACAGGTATAGGAGAGGGAAAAACTATAAAGTTAAACAATAATAAAACTATAATGAACTAACAAAATCAAAGATCAGCATCAAGGTGTAAGATTGCAGTGCAGTTAACAGATACAATTCTACATTATTGCTGTAGAAGTATTGCAAATCAAAGTTGTTTCACATTAAGTTATTGCATGGATTTATTGTTTATAGGTTTTTAAGAGTCCTTGGGAGTTTGTAGGAGAGGAGGAGTGACAAATGAGAATGAATGAGAAGCACTTGTGCATAGGGGATGAGTGCCAGCGTCCATGTTTGTTAATAGTCCAGGGGAAGAAACCATTTGTTTGTTTGGAGGCGTGAGATGCAGTTGATCTTTAGCGCCACCCAGAGGGCAACAGATCAAACAGACTGTAGGCCAGGTGTGAAGGTTGGGAGGTGATAGTCAGAGCCCTGCAGATACAGCAGGAAGAGGATAACGTGGTAGAGGGCAGCGTTATGCCAAGAAGGCCAGCTGTCAGAACAAAAGAATTGTCAGTGTTTTGTGACTTTGTGGGGCTGTGATTGGTAGAAGTCTTATGACTTTAATAGTGCAGATAAATTAGTTTTGAAGAACAACAAACAAAAAAAACAAACAAAATATTTGCAAAATACCCTACAGTCCAAGAGTAGGTTTGGGCCAATTTGACAAAAATCTCTTGATGTATTCTTGATATATTGAGCTCACAGATTTGAGATCTCAGTGCTCTTTGACCTTTGACATACTGTGTTCACAGGAAGGCTCTAGAAGGACAGAGGGATGGACAGAGGGATGGAAACCCTGAAATTATGTTACCTCCAGCCCTGGCTGTTGCCAGTGTAAGCTGTAAAAATCACACATGCAACTACACATACTCAGACACCCACAGAAGTTTAAAATATATCTTCACAGTACCATTTGACTTGGCATGAGGTTGCATTTTAAGCAGTGATATTACACATGTTGTAAATAATATAAACTTAAGAATTTTTTACTTTGGTTAATAAAAAACAATATCACACTTGGATAGTGAACAGAAAAGTTCATACAAAAAATTTCTGCTGTGCCTTTAGTGTATTGTTCCATACAGTGATGGCTTTTGGGTAAAGTATGTTCATATACTGTAGGTCTACTGGTGCATGCTTTGATAGATCTGCAGGGTTTTCCTGGGGTCAGGGGGTCAAACAGACAATGGCAGGGTGAGATGAGTCCTTAAGGATGGAGCATGTCTTCTGTAGGTGACAGGAGGTTTATAGATAACCGGCAGAAGTACCGTAGATGTGAAGATGTGACATTCTGGGCAGTGTTGATGACCCTCTGCCAGGCTTTCTTGACAGCTTTCTGTATCACACCAGGACCCCCGATGTGGTAACAGGCTCTCTAGGACACAAGCAGCTGTTGTGACAGGCTGACACTCCTGATCACATATGTCAGATTGCCTTTGATGGAAGTGTCTGGGAGTTTAAAACTGGAAAATCTCTCTACTGTCTCTCCATTCTTATATCTAGTAGTAGGTGGGCATCCGAAAGCCACTGATATGTTCTTTTATACAATTTGTTGTTCAGTGCAAGGTTGAGTTTCTTGTTGCAGCCTGGTTTGACATGATAGGAATATGAATTTGTGCAACTTTCAAACACAACAGTACCAGTTAAAAATGGATGTTTAACCCTTTTATTGATTTTTTAAGTAATTTATAGTCAACATAATTTGGCTTTTTGACTTTTTTTTTTTTTTTTTTTCAAAAACCCTCTTTAAAGTCAACATGGAACACACATTTCTACAAAGTAATGTCAATTAAATAAAAATATATAATGTAAAACAAGTGATTGCATAAATATTCATCCCCTTCAAGTCGGTATTTAGTAGATGTTCCTTTGGCTGCAATCACAGCACTGAGTCTGTGTGGATAGATCTCACTCTGGTTTGCACATCTGGACACTGCAATTTTACTCCATTCCTCTTTGCAAAACTGCTCAAGCTCTGTCAGGATACATGGGAATCAAGTGTGAACAGCACTTTTCAAGTCCAGCCACAAATTTTGTGTTGTATTGAGGTCTGGGCTTTAACATTCACCTTGTTGTCGTTAAACCATTTCTGTGTAGCTTTCTCTGTTTACTCCAGGTCATTGTCTTGCAAGAAAATAAATCTCCCAAGCCGTAGTTCTCTTGCAGACTAAATAAGATTGTCCTCCAGGATTTTTCTATATTTTGTTGCTTTCATTTTCCCCTCTGGCTTTACAAGCCTTCCAGGGCCGGCTGCCAAGAAGCTTCTCAACAGCATGATGCTGCCACCACCATGCTTCACAGTGGAGATGGTGAATTTGTGGTGATGTGGAGTGTTTGGTGTCAAACATATTGTCTTATCTGATGGCCAAAAAGCACCATTTTGGTCTCATCAGACTAAAGAACTCTCTCCCACTTGACCATGGAGTCTCCCACATGCCTTTTGGTGAACTCTAGTCGAGATTGAATATGAGGTTTCTTCAACTCTTTGCCACTCTCCCATAAAGCTTTGACTGGTGAAGAATCCAGGCATCAGTTGTTGTATGCATAGTCTCTCCCATCTTAGCTGCTGAAGCTTGTATCTGTCAGAGTAGTCATAGGCGACTTGGTGGCCTCTCTCACTAGTCTCCTTCTTGCACCTCCTCCCTCAGTTTGTGAGGACAGCCTGATCTAGGCAGATTTACACATGTGCTATCTTCTTTCCAATTCTTGATGACAGATTTAACTGAAGTCTGGGGGATGTTAAGTGCCTTGAGATATTTTTATGTACCCATCCCCTGACTTGTACAATTGAATCACCTTTTCTCTGAGTTACTTGAAGTGCTCTTTTGTCTTCATGTTGCAATGGTAGCCAGGAATACTAATGAACCAGTGACTGGGCCTTCTGGAAATCAATAAAAGGGTAAAACATCCTAGGGGTGAAAACTTTTTTACTAAAGGCAGAATGAAGGCAGTGCTGGAGTTTTTTTTTTCCTTATGTAAGGTACAGGCACTTCCATAAAGTCATGCCATATTTTTCAGTTTCCTTTTGTTTTAATAATCCAAGATTCCCATTCATTACTGATTCCTACTTTTTTTTTCCTATCATTGTGAAATTAACACTTTTAAGACTCTTGATAGTGTGGGATAAAATCTCAGGGGGACACCTGCAACAGGTTGTAATCTTTAATGATTGCTATAAAGTAAATGAAGAGGTCCACCCTCAGTACACCTGGTGATTACAGTTTGTGGAAAAAATGAGCAAGTATTGTTCATGGGGGTAAACAAAGCTCCAGGCAGGTATGACAGTTTCACAAGTACAGACACTCAAAAAAGACTGCAAATATTTGACAATCTTTTCGAAATATTACTATAAAACATTGCTGTGTGTGTCTGTGTGAGCCTACAAAGAGGGCTTAGAGTGATTCAGCTCAGCATGAGTCAGAAAATACTTTAAGTCCATCAGGATTTCTAAACAGGATGTGGGACTTTAATATTACCAAAGCACCGTCTAGTCTGGTAATGAAACCGTGTTTACACCTTTTGTGGTTTTGTCTCTGGAGGCGGCCATGAGACCGACCACATCTGACATGAAGTAACACACCTTTAAAGTGTGAGAGCAATGTGTGCACAAGCCAGCTGTTTAAAAGCTAATGGAATTTCCTGAAGGGACCAGCGTGAAGATAGCGAACACGAGCTTAATGTGTTATTCATTAGTGAGGTGTTTTTTTGGCAGCTCTGACTATTCAGGGATTTGAATTAATGTTCAAAGTGTATGATGAAGTTTTTTCTGCTGATGGTTTTCTACTTGATCTGCTCCGTTATCACTGTAAGTACAAAACTTTTAATGCAAACTTTTGCTGATCGCATATTTATGGCATTAGAATGACGTAAATGCTCAGTCATTTATTTGATGTTTTGTTGCAGGACTGCTACTGTAGCAGCAGCAGTGAGTCGGACAGCAGTAGCAGTGAGTCCAACGAGGTAAGACTGGCCTTCACTGTCTTTGTCATTCATCCACAAAAGTGTGCATTGAACTTATATCTATTTAAAAAAATTCTCATTCTATCCTTCTGCATGGTCCAGGTCCAGCCTGTTCTTCCATTGCCTTCCTTCCCTCTCTGGATTCTGTTTCCTGGTCTGTTTACGACTACAACTACACAGCCAACTACCACAACCCAAACTACAACTACAACTACAACGACCACCCAAACCACGCCGATTATGACGACCATCCCACGTGGAGACAATGGGTGAACTGTTTCAATCTGAGAACAGGAAAGAAATGCTTGATTTAGCGTAAAAATGGCAATCAAAACATACATTTTGTGTGTTTGTACGACTCTGTTGAATGTTTTTATGGAAGCCATGTTAAAATTCTTTAATTTGCATGTTTTCACATTTCAGTATTGGATCAGCAACTTTTACACACTCTCATGTATATTCCTGGTGCTTTCTCTTACATTTCATCACTTTATATGAAATATCAATCAGTGAAATGTATTGTTCAGCTCTCTTTTTATGCCTAGTTTAATATAAAAACATTAAAAATGATCAGTTTTGTTTGGAACGTGTAAATATGAGTTTGTTAAGTTGGAGACACCTGCGGCGGCATGCTGACACGTCAGTGTAATGTTCACCCACACATCCCCGACCCTGGATCAGCACAGCTTAAGATGAAGATTAGACCTGATCCTATAATATCAGGCTGTTTGCTTCATCAGTGAAGTCTGCCCCACTGCACTTTTACCATGACTCAGCCTTTTGACTCATATTCCCATACGATGCACTGCAATGAAAACTGCTGCATTTATTCACAGGTAGCATGATCACTTTTACAGATATTCTGTTTTTATGTTTGTTATTAACAATAAACTTTTCATGGCTAATCACAATGAATGTATTTGTTTGAATGTTTTTAAGTCACAGATATTAAGGTTGAATCAAACATAAGATTGATGCACTGAAATTGTCATTTTTTTTTATTGATGAAAAGTAAAATTTGCTTTGAAACATGTTCAAGGCTCAATCTCTGAAGTGATTGTATTTCAACCCACAAGTGTAGTGGCACCACTTGACTGCAAATTTATAATAAAATCTAACTCTGAAATGTCAGAAATGTCAAGCACTGTGACTGGAGTTAATATGGATCCTGTGTGAAGTGTCATCCAGGTACCAAACCTTAGATTTTAAAAAGAGAGGGGTTTAGTAAGTACATTAAAAAAAAAATACAAAAACAAATACACCTATACACCTATGAGTGTATATATATATATATACATATATATATATATATATATATACTCACAAACAATGATGGATATTCTGATAAAATGGATTGTGAAATTGGCAGACGGATTGCTGCAGCATCAGCAGTATTGCAGGCTTGGCGCTGGGCTGTCTTGCTGAAGAGGGACCAGAGCCAGATGCAAAGCCTCTGATTTACCAGTCAGTCTGTGATCCAGCCCTCGCCTGTGGTCATGAGCTTTGGATTCTGGCTGTAAGAAAGAGATGACACGTGGATTACAAGAGGCTGAATTAGGATACCTCAGGAAGTTGGCTTGGAGATAGTAAAAGGCCGCCTGTCGGGGAAGATTAAAGGAAGAGATTTATGGGGCCCAGCCAAATGGGGGGCCCATGGAGGTCAGCAAAATAAAGGTCCATTTTAAAGTTAAGCTGTGATAACCATATTTCATTTTTAACCTGAATGATTCTTTATTTATCCTGTGGTACAATGTAGTGTTTTTCAAGATGTAAAGAGGTAATGATAACAATGTGAATGGGCACAAAACCATTTGGAAAGTTAAGTCAGATGTCAGGATGTCAAAAAATGAAGTAGAAAAAGTGAGGCAACATTAGTGGAAATAATTCAGTAATTGTGAAAAAATGCAAAATCTGGGCAACATATGATATAATGGGTTGAAAGTATTAGCAGTTATGAAAAACAACTAAAAGTGGCCAAAAAAGGCACTTCAATTAGTTAAAGATGGGCAAAAAACGGAGGTAAGAAGTGCCTAGTATGAGTTTAAAAAAGGGCTTAAATAGGGAAAAAATTGTGAGACTGGTCACAGGTGTTGAAATGTGTAAAAATGGGTTAAAAGTGGAAAAAGTGGCAGAAATGTAGCGGAAAAATGTTATTGAGTGTCAAAAACTGATGAAAAGTTGTTATAAGTGCCACCATTTGCAAAAAAATGGTAAAAGTGTGGAAAAAGTGGCAAAACTTGGTTTAATATGAAAAGAAAAGTTGTGAAAAAACTGTATGAAAGTGGTCAAAAAGGCTTTTAAGGGGTTAAATGTGGCAAAATAGTTCTGAAAATGTATTAGATTTTTTTTTATGAAGAATTAAAATGGCAAAACACAGGGCAAAAACTGGTCAAAAGTGGCAACAATGTTTAAAAAATGGTTAAAAGGGGGATAAAAAAAGGTATTTTAATGAGTTAAAAGTGGCAAAAAAAAGTGAAATGGGTATAAGAAGGGTGGTCTTGGAGTGCAACTATAGCTCTTTCACATTGAAAGGAACCTGCTGAAGTGGGAAGGCCTCCTGGGTGTCTCCCTTTGTAGGTCTCTCAGGCACATTCACCTGGGATGAGACCTTCAGGTAGACCCAGAACTTGCTTGAGGGGTCCCCTTGGGAAGAACTCAGGATCTCCCAGTAGGAGCTGGAATGTCACTGGGGGGGCATGACTCAGCCCTGGATGAGCGAAAGCAGATGGATGGATAGCTGAATCATTTTTTAACCTTTTTGTCTGTGTATGAAAATAGAAATGCATTCGTCTGTGGCCCTTTACCGTTTAATAAATGTGTCAGATCCAGGAAGCCAGACTTTGTTGAGCCTTAATTGATAAACCATGCACTGATACTTATATCTTTTCTGTTTTTTTTTTTTTTAAGATTTATTTTTGGGTCTTTTCATGCCTTTAAGGACAGCGGATAGACTTGGAAACAGGGAAGGGAGTAGGGAGAGACATGTGGTAAAGGGCCACAGGCTGGATTTGAACCCAGGCCGCCCGCGTATGTGGTAGGTGCCCTAAGCCACTTGACCATCTGCACTCCCCATTTATACCTATTCTAAATACAAAAATTATGCATTTAAGAAAATCTGAAATATAGGGGAAACGTTGAGGTCAACCAAAAATTTATTTTAATCATTTTGATCATTTCAATGAAAAATAATTTAAAGTGACACCCAGAGATATCCATTACATTCAATACAATACACCCTGTGTCCTGCATTGTGGGACAGTATGAAGATTAAATCATGTGATATTCTTCATTCAGATTTCTCTCCTGTAGATTTTAGCATCAAAACTATAAATAAAACTAAAGTGCATCTGCCCATGCAGTGAGAATTTACATGCACTGCTTGACCTGCCTGAACGCTTTCACTCACATACTGTAGCTTGCGTTGACTTTTAGGTGGAAAATATTTGAGAAAGAAAACAATAAGTATGATTCACCCAATGCTATCTTGGCTTGATCCTTGTTTTACATTTAACACATGTCAGAGAAATACAGCTGTTGCAGTATTAACAGTGTTTCTTGGAAGAGTTTTCAATCTTTGATTGACAGCTGAAAGTAATGCTTGGTGTTTTTTTTTTCTCTAAAGTGCTGACTTCTGTCAGCACTTGTGTTGCAATCTGGATTGAGTTTCACTGATAGATTTACTACCAAACATGGTAATGACTATAGATTAGCCTCCCTACATTTCAAGCGGTTATAATCTCTTACCAACACACCTCCTCCATTCTCCTTACTGTGCCTCATGACAGCTATGGTGTCTCAAGCATTCAGCCGTTCAGTCTACTGCCTCTGAAACTCTCTCACACAGGTCATCTGTCTCTCCACTAAAATCGCCCTTTACTGCCTCTTATAATGCTGCTTAGTGTTGACTTCTGGTGAATGTTTCAGCATTTAATAATCACTTAGGCCATGATGTTGGGTTGTTTCTATTATACTACTACTATTATTATCACTAATAATTATTATTATTTTAATAATACAAATAATTATTATTATATTATGGATAAATGTAAATATCTATAAAGCAAGTTTACACAGCCCTGCATGTCTGGGCTTTAGATAGGTAAGTTAAACCATATTTCTGAGATATCTAGAAAGAAAGCATTTTATAATTTGAACTGTTCCTCTTCAACTGATGCATGGAAATTAATTAATGCTTTTATAAATTGTAGAACTGATTACTGTAATGCTCTTCTATCTGGTCTCCCTAAAAAGAGTATTTCACAGCTGCAGTTGCTTCAAAAACTCAGCTGTCAATGCTGTCAAAGACCAGAGAGAGCACACGTAACACTGACTTTAAGGCCTCAGCACTGGCTATCTTTTTGTTTTAGAATAGATTCTTTGATTGGTTTTTAGGCAACAGTCTGATTTGCTTTTACCCCATGATGCCAGTAAAAGCAAATTCAAGACCTACCTCTTATTTTGGCTTTAAAAGAACTCTCATATTACATCGCTTTCCACATTATTAAGCGAATGACATTTTTCTCCTATTTTCCTAAATATTAATATAAATGACAGTCAGAATATTTTTCAAGTCATCAGCTGTTTGAGCTTAATTCAAATGTTTTTGAACAAACTCCATAATGATAACCATTATTTTTTTAAAATAAAAACCTCAAAATGCTCTGTTCCACATTATTTATATACACATTATTTGCAAAACAGAGTTTTAAAAAATGTTATAGGTTGTAAAGACTAATAAGAGCCCTTCTTTGATATCACCCTTACAATTCTTGCATCCATCAAACTTGTGAGTTTTTGGCGAGTTTCTGTTTGAATTTCTTTGCAGGATGTCAGAATATCCTCCCAGAGCTGCTGTTTTGATGTGAACTTCCTCCCACCCTCATAGATCTTTAGCTTGAGGATGCTCCAAAGGTTCTCAACAGGGTTGAGATCAGGATGGGGCCACACCATGAGTTACTCTTCTTTTATACCCATAGCAGCCAATGACACAGAGGGATTCTTTGAAGCATGATATGGTGCATTGTCATGCATGAAGAAAATTTTGCTACAGAAGACACTGTTCTTCTTTTTGTACCCTGGAAGAAAGTGGTCAGTCAGAAACTCCATATACTTTGCCAACATTGTTTTCACACCTTCAGAGATTCTAAAGGGCCCTACCAGCTTTATCCTCATGAATCCAGCCCAGAACATGACTCTGCCACCTCCTTGCTGATGTCACAGCCTTGTTGGGACATGGTGGCCATCCACCAACCATTCACTACTCCTCCATCTGAGCCATCCAGGGTTGCACGGCACTCATCAGTAAAAAAGACTGTTTGAAAATGAGTCTTCATGTATTTCTGGGCCCATTTCTGCTTGTGAGCATTGGTTAGGGGTGGCTGAATAGTAGGTTTATTAATGACCGCAAGCCTCTGGAGAAACCGACACTTTGAGGTTGGTGGGACTCCAGAGGCACCAGCAGCTTCAAATACCTTATTGCTGCTTTGTAATGACATTTTAAGCAGCTGCTCTCTTAATCTGATGAATTTGTCTGTCAGAAACCTTCCTCATTATGCCTTTATCTGCATTAACCCATCTGTACTCTGAATCAGCCACAAATTTCTTCACAGTATGATGGTCACGATTAATTTTTCATGAAATATGTAATGTTTTCATACCTTCTCCAAGACATTGCACTATTTGAGGATTTTTGGCAGCAGAGAGATCAATTTTCTTTCCCGTACTGCTGGAAACCTGTGGCCAGCTTAATAATGTGGAACAGTGCATTTTGAGGTTTTAATTTTTTTTTAATAATGGCTATCATAATGAAGTTTGTTCAAAAACATTTGAATTAAGCTCTAAAGGCTGAGGACTTGAAAATATTCTGACTTTCATTTGCATTAATATTTAGGAAAATAAGAGAAAAATGTCATGTGCTTAATATTGTGGAAAGCGGTGTATAATCTTAATGTGTTTTTATATTTTAGGTTTTATCTTATTCTATTAGCAGTTTATCCTCTTATTTAATCACAACTTACCAAGTTCTCATTATGTGTTTATTTCTTAAGCACATTTTATTAAGCTTTCTTTCAGTGTTTTTAATTCTTGCTTTAGCTTCTTTTTTACTTTTATAATTAAATTTCATTCTATTTTTCATTTCATTTAAAATCATTTGCTATTACACTTTTACCTAACCTCCAGTGCTTCCTCATTGCAAACTCAAGGTGGGGTTTCCTCAGTATGCAAGTTTGCTGTTTTTACAGAGTTCATTATTTATGACATTTTTGCCAACATTGTGAAAGGACTATGCCAGGGTAGGGGAGAGAGGAGGGGTAGGAGGAGAGGGATGGGTGGAGTGAGGACATGTTTTTCTGTTATTCATTTTGTCTGCGTTTAAAACGCTTTGAGCTACATGGTTTTTTATGAAAATTTCTATACAAAACATATTGATTTAATTTATCACCAGAAAAATTGAAACATATTCATAAACTATGGTTGAAACATGTCATCTTCATTTATTCACACAAAAGCTGACATTGATATATAATGTCTTATAACATGCTGATTGGTAGAAGAACGTTAGAATCATACACAAATAGTTGTCTTAGACTTTTCTAAGAAAAATGAAAAGGTTTTCATGCATGGGCTAACAATGTTGAAAATTATGCCATCTAGTGGTACACAGTAAAAATGATAAATTTCACAATTTTTCTCTAAAATGAGACCACGACATTACAGAATGCATGTTTTTATCCTGTTATGGCCAGAAGAGCTTAGAAAAATGTGTTTATTATAAAGGGAGTAAAAGGAAAAACAGATTGTTTATCAGTTTTTTTTTTAAACTGGAAACTACAAAATGAATAAAATAAATAAAAAATAGAAATAAAATAAAAATAAATCAAATAAAAAATTAAATAAATCAATGAATATAAAATTAAATAATAAAAATAAAAATATGTTAAATTGATAATGCATTAAAATTAGATTTGGTTAAAATTTTTAACATTTCCCAGTCTGTTATGAAAAAAATACTCTTTACCACACCATCCGATATTACAAAGACAAAAAATACTTTGTTTTTTGTATTTTTCCCTCAGCCAGTTACATCATGTAACCAAACTTTCATGTTGTGGGTTAAAACTCTGAAAATTATTAGATTTATTTGTTTTGAACAAGACTAAAATTCATTAAAGAGATTTGACCCCAAAAAGCTTTTAAAATGGGTACATTTTTTTATTTTCACATTGAGATTGAGATTGAGATTCATTTTTTTTTTTTTTTAATTGGGACAGTATGCATTAATGGACATTTACATGTAAATACATGGGATTATAGCCCAGTGGCTAATTTCCATCCCCAGTCCCATAACACATAACACATAAAACAAAAAAACATAGTAATAGGAATAAAACACACAGAGCGTATTAAAAGACAAGCAACATACATAAATCGTACATAACCTAAATGACATACAATCCAAAATAAAAATGGGCTGGGAGTTGGGGGACCATGGTAATAATACACAGTCAATTATAAAGTGCTGGGGTGCTAATTAAAGTGCAATAATACTAAAGTGCCAAATGCTAAAGTGCAAAGTGCTAGCTGCCTGGGAGCTCATATCCTCATTACATTGCACGTTGCCAAATTGTTGCACAGAAATATAAAGTGTATGTTGCATTGCACATTACCCTTCTGTCCAAGATTATAAAGTGCCATGTTGAATATAGTATTGCATGATGCCCATAGCACATGTTTGCACATGCAGATGTGTAAGTAGATACTGCACCAAAAAAAATGCATACAAAGATGTCTTATGTAAGCACTAATTCACAAAAATGGCATACATGGATGTATTTATTTACACGACAGTGGACAATTATGGATGGTGCCCCAACACACCCATTAGACATAGATACAAAATTAGACACAGTTGTGATCACAGATCTGGTTTTTCAACAGCCATGCTCCAAGGTGTTTGCAAAAGGAAGTCAGGGTCGGGAGTTCACATATTGTGCTTGGTATTTGGTCCCAGGTCTGGGATGCACGAAATGAGAACACTGATTGACCAGAGGCCCTTTTTCGAAATGGTACAACACAGTACCTCTAAGACCTGCTCTGGTTGATCTACTTGAGTTTCTTTTTACAAACTCTTGAAGTGGTGGAGCTTGATCATTTAAGATTTTGTAGACAAGTACAGAATCAATGTATTTTATCATGTTGTCCCAGTTTAGATGCTCATGCTTTTCCAGTATCAGGCGGTGGTGGTACGATTTAGGTTTCTTATCCAAAACTTTTAATGCCTGTTTATAGACCATTTCAACTGGCTTCAGGGTTGTTTTACAGGCAGTTGCCCAGCTGTTCAAGCAGTAAGACATGTGTGGCATAATCACTGCATCAAAGTATAACTTGGCAGAACATAAAGCATTTTTGTTCTTTAAGGCTGTATAGGAAAGTTGTGCATGTTGTTTTATACACTCATTTGAAAAAAAGAGGCAAAAATGTATCAAAACTCCTTTCACAGAAATCATGGCATTTGTGGTAACAGCAAAAATGGTTCAACATAACAGAGAAAATTACTCTATGAAATCATCGGTCCATTAATTCACTGATTGATGATGACTGAAGAAATGACATGCATTTTACATGACATCTTTTTATCTAATTGACATAACTTTATAGAAATCTGTTTTCACTTTGACTTTACAGAGTTTTGTGTGTGTTTTACTGATTCTAATTGCTTTATAAAATCAATAAAAGTGTAAAACATCCAAGCGGATTAATACTTTCTCTATATAATCTTTAAATCTTTTGTAATAACAGCTCACCTTGATCCGCATTAATATGCAGTGAATCCAAGCATAAAAACTAGATTCAAATGTAAATGCATCTGTCTGTTACAACACTGAGCTTCAGTTATGGTGTGACATGTCTTTGATGCCACCTCACCTAAAGTTCCTGCTGCTGGCAGGAATTAACGAAACATCTAATGCCTTGTTGACTTCAGGGCAGTATTGATATCTCGTCTAAACAAATATTTAACATTTGGAATGCAATTTCTATTCCAAGACACATCTAAGAAACTTCCAGCTGTCACAATATTTACAGAATATATTCTGCATTTCTTGGATGAATTATAGATCTTTGACTGACAGCTTAAAAACGGTTGTTTTCATTTAGCCTACAGCTTCAGTCTTCACTTGTGTAAACTTGTAATATCAACTGGTTCCAGCTAAGAACAGTACAGTAAATACTGAAACACACCACCACAGGTCTATCAAATCCTCAGTACCAAGGCCATCGATACGTGTGTGCTAATGTCCAGATGAAGACTATAAGAAAGAGTTGTAAAGCAGCAGAAATGTATGTATTGACATGCAGCATCATTGACTAAGTTGTGTAGCACATTTATTAATTTAATTCAAAAGTTAAGTTCAGTACTTTTCACCCAATAACAGCTTGGATCAACCTGTGCCCCCTGTGAGCCTGAAATGGATATCTTGAACAGATAATGGATGGATGGGAGGATTACATTTACACTGATCAGCACTGATATCCTTCCATAAAGACTCATGCTTTACTTGATTTTCCAATCTTGGTATCCGAGGAAGAATTGACAATGATATGGAGATTTCTATGCAAATGTACCAGTTCACATAAATGGGAAGTTTTGTTGGAAAAAAATGTGATAATGTACATTATCATACCCTCTCAGAAGTGTCATTATGATAATGACCTCCCTGTTTGCTGGAGAATCAAAATGCACACCATTAGCATACATTCTGAGTTCGTTCTGTTATCAAAGATTACTGGGAAAAGGTACATGAAGTCCTACAAGACAATTTTGAATCCATACCTTGGATTTCAATGAAAATAAAAAGATTATTGATTGTAGTGCTGGTGGCTGGTAAAAGACTCTAACTCTGGAGGGCCCAGCTTTAAAAGGCACCCTGCATACTTTTAAAGGTCACCATTTAAAATACACTTAGATGCACACTTATGGGCAATTAAGAATTACTACTGAGCCTAACTTACACATTTGTGCACTGTGAGAATAGCTGGACTCCCAAAAGAAAGCCCACTGGAATTGGAGAACGTGCGGCCAAATGCTAACCACTGCACCACTCTGCTGCCTCCTCATACATATTTTTTGCTTATAGTTTCATTGCAGCTGAAGCATTTTTGACCGTAATTACAACGGTGAGACACTGACACATCAGCCGCACCCAGAAATGCTCTGAGTAACAGGAAAACCTAAAGCCCTGGTTTGTTCATTCATTTCTGTAGACATTACAGCATTGTAATTGAAGGAAAACAGACAGTTTAGGCCATTACACGTCATTACTGCATTCTCCTCAGAAAATTAGGCTGAATTTGTCTGATTTTTTTTCCCTCTGACATGTCTGTCACATCTGTTCTGTCATTGGTTGTTTGGCTCTTTGAGCCATGCATAAGTCGATGCCCCTCTCTCAGCGACTCACTGGCTTTCCTCTAAGTGCTCTCAGTGGACATTTCTGTCTGCTCATTGATCTTGTGGGAATCAATTTAAAACTGCATTGACTTTCCTGTTAGTTTTGTTTTTGGAAATGCTCATCATAATCCTGCTGTCATGTTTAACCAGAATGGGCTCTCCAGTACCAGTAAGTTACTCAAATATTGGCAGTATTCTGGGTGTTCTCTTTGGGTTTTTAACATTATAAACAACATACTTTTACAGCATTTTATATTTTGTATCCTCAGGTCCTTCCCAATGATCGTTCTCCCCAGATTTCACATGGAGGAACCACTGAAGCTCAAACAGCGCAACCTGTAGAAGTTACAAACCCACAGCTTGCTGCTGAGACACCCTCCCCTCAGGTGGAACGGCCACAGCCCGCGGTTCCCTTGCAGCCAGGTGCCCAGGCCCAGACTCAGGCTGGCCCACAGTTCCTGCCTATGACTCAGTTCTACTCCTGGTATCCACTAGGGGGCAGTCCGATGTTTATCCCTCTGCAGCACAGTGTCCAAGGATCCTCTGTTAACCAGCTGTCCTTTCCACAGCAGCCCCTGGTAGGACTCAGAGAGACAAAAACTTGACAAACATTTATGGGCAACTTTGAAATAAAAAGCTATTTTCTGACTTAACTATATTCTATAAATCCCAGTGACTCATCAATGAGACAAAATGCAAACTTATCTAAGATTTTCTGTTTCTCTCCTCAGATTTTCTCTCCTTTTAGATACTTTCCTTTTTTCTCATCCCCATACATCAATCAGCTGGTAAGTGAACATACAACTTTTCATTCACCACAGACATTTCTAAACATACTTTTCTCTGCATGCAAAAAAAAAAAACAAAAACAAAAAAAAACTTTTCCAAACATGCTACTTGAGAGATCTCACCTGGGGGGTCTTTTACAAATATTTCTGTACAATTAGCTGTCATCACACGCTACATCAGATTATTGCAACTGCCAAAACACACAGTGTTGTGGCAATTAAGAAATCTGTACTTTGCCGCAGTCTATCACTTGATTTATGACTCTGATATGGAAACATAGATTGTGGTCTTGTCTGAACATGCTTCCTGCCTCAAGGTATACTGTCTCTGTAATATATGTTTTTTGTTTAACTGTGTAACACAGGGATGGGCAACTGGCAGCCCTGGGGCCACAGGCAGCTCCGCTCTTCACTCAATAGGACCTGTGAGTCATTTTCAATACATTGCAAACATGAAGAACACATGATAAAAATGGCATGGAGGATTTAAACCTGTGTTAAAAGGAAAAAAGATGAAATACAGAAGAGAGTGAAAATAGAAATCAGAGCTTTCAACTGATAATTATTCTTAATCTTAATTAATCTCAGAATCTTTTGTAGTTTTACACTTTTGATGCATTTTAAAATACTATTTTGCATGTAAAAATTCTGCTTCATTTTGGATTTTTGCACTGCCTTGAACTTAGGATAATAGACTTCCCCTTTTGATACATACTTACTTTTATTTTGAGAGAAAATAAAGAACTTTTGGTGAATTAGAGATTATGACACAAACCTAACCATGAACTTGTAATGTACTCAAAAGAAAATAAGGGGACAGTAAAAAGTCATAACAGGTCAAGTTTCTTTAAGTGAAATGAGACATTAAGGAGCAGTGGTGGACTTATTAAACATCACTGTGGCTGCAGGCAGATGTTACAGTTGCTTAACCAAAAATTGCCGAAAGGGACATTGAAGCATGCAATTCATCAGGATGAAAAGAAAGTAATGCAGTAATTATAAACCTTAATCAATCACAATTGAGGATTTAACTCTGACAGCCTCAATAGAAATACTTTTATAATAATCTTTAACAACTGCAATATTTTTTGTTCTTTGCAAGAAATAAGTAGATGTAATTGGCTATAATTGTTTCTCTGAAACTCCTATTAGCCCTTGGTGAATGCATTTGAAAAAAAGAGAAATGTGAATTAAGCCCTTAATTACTCTGTTCATTTGATTAAGAAGGACAAAAATTACTTTTGTTCGTTGTTTAGCTTATGAATTAAACACAGAATAATGTGCAGTTGAGTTTAAAATGCATAAATGCTGGAACAATCACTTAAACAGAAAGCTGTATAGTGTTATTGTCCATTCTGTTATTAAATTAGAAGTTATTACAGTTGTCTAAGTGAGAATATCATGCAGTTCGAAACAATCTGGCTGTCTGTCAGTAACAGTAACATTAATGTGGCTGTCTTGATGACTGTTGAGTGGTCATCAGAGTAACTCTGTGACTGTTTAGTGGCCATCAGAGTAACTCTTTGACTGTTGATTGATGATCATGGTAACTCTGTGACTGTTGACTGGTAATCATGGTAACTCTGTGACGGTTGAGGGTCATCAGCGTAACCCTGTTACTGTTGATTGGTCATCATGGTAACTCTGTGACTTTTGATTGTGATATCATGGTAACTCTGTGACTGTTGATTGGTCATCATGGTAACTCTGTGACTGTTTGTAATCATGGTAACTCTGTGACTGTTGATTGGTCATCATGGTAACTCTCCGACTTTTGATTGGTCATCATGGTAACTCTGTAACTGTTGATTGGTCATCATGGTAACTCTGTGATTGTTGATTGGTCATCATGGTAAGTCTGTGACTGTTTATTGGTCATCATGATAACTCTGTGATCATTGATTGGCAATCATGGTAAGTCTGTGACTGTTGATTGGTCATCATGATAACTCTGTGACTGTTGATTGGCAATTATGGTAACTCTGTGACTGGTGATTGGCAATCATGGTAACTCTGTGACTGTTGATTGGTCATCAGAGTAACTCTATGACTGTTTTTTGGTCATCATGGTAACTGTAACTGTTGATTGGTCATCATGGTTACTCTGTGACTGTTGATTGGTAATCATGGTAACTCTGTGATTGTTGAGGGTCATTAGAGTAACCCTGTAACTGTTTATTGGTCATCATGGTATTTGTGACTGTTGATTGGTCATCATGGTTACTCTGTGACTGTAGATTGGTCATCATGGTAACTCTGTGATTGTTGAGGGTCATTAGAGTAACCCTGTGACTGTTAATTGGTCATCATGGTTACTCTGTGACTGTTTAGTGGTCATCATGGTAACTCTGTGATTGTTGAGGGTCATCAGAGTGACTCTGTGACTGTTTAGTGGTCATCAGAGTAACTCTGTGACTGTTTAGTGGTCATCAGAGTAACTGTGACTGTTTATTGGTCATCATTGTAACTCTGTGACTGTTGATTGGTAATCATGGTAACTCTGTGACTGTTGATTGGTCATCATGGTAACTCTGTGATTGTTGAGGGTCATCAGAGTAACTCTGTGACTGTTTAGTGGTCATCAGAGTAACTCTGTGACTGTTTAGTGGTCATCAGAGTAACTCGATGACTGTTTATTGGTCATCATTGTAACTCTGTGACTGTTGATTGGTAATCATGGTAACTCTGTGACTGTTGATTGTTCTTCAGAGTAACTGTGACTGTTCATTGGTCATTAGAGTAACTGTGACTGTTAAGTGGTCATTCAAGTAACTCTGTGACTGTTGAGTAGTCATTAGAAAGGTAGTTTTGTCTCTTGTGAGTACAGAAACTGTAGATAAAATTAAAAAAGTCACATTTCTCTTTTTGACAATTTTTCCTTATATGGACTCCAGCTTAATCCACAAACTTTAACAACTCAACCCCAGAGCAGTCCGCTGTTACCAGTGGAATCCCCCTCTGGTGCTTCTCCCTCAGTAAATGCACCTCAACCAGTACAGCAGCAACAGCAACAACAACAGGTGACTTTTGCTTTATAAATCTGAATCTGGCTGCAGAAATGTTTGCCAAAATTGAATGGAAAGCGGATTTTTCTCTCTAAGGCTGTTACTTTTTCCTCCACAGAATCCCCAAGTTGTCTACATGCTCCAACAATCCATGGTAAAAGCAAAATAAACTCTACTTCATAGTTTGCTCTCTGATCATGCTTTCTTTTACATTTGCTGTTTATTCTTTTCCAGAACACACCTGTTGGCAGTCTTAGCTCGGAGGAGCTTGCGGTAACACTGCCAAAACTTTAATCACCTTCTTCAAACATTCTCAAAGAACTCAGTGATCTGACTGACAATCCAATTGCTCCCTCCCTCTCCTCTTATGGTGTCTTTCCTCTCTGTTTTAGATGGCAGCAAACACAGGCCAGCTGAGCGTGTACCTGACCTCTGTGCTCCAGAGCCCATCTGCAGGAGCAGTTCAGACTGTGAACCAAGCTGCTGGCCTGAAAAACCCAGAGCAACAAAGCATGGTGCCAACAGTGGCAGTCTCGTTAGCTGGTGCCGCAGCGACACAGGGACCGCAGCCGAACACGAACGCGATCCCTGCAGGCATGAAGGGAGCAACACAGGTGGCAGCCACAGTCCAAACACCTGTTCAAGCTGAACCCAAACCCACACAGGGGAGCATGATCTGAGAGAGCAGCCGGAAGCCCAGATTAGACATAACACAATGATAATTAAACATCACAGAAATACTGATTAAACACATAAGCTAACATGGAGTTAGAGTAGTTCCTCATGCCTCTGCTTTAACCCAAGCAAATTAATCTCATTTGTGCTCTTTTATTTAAATTTTCATATTAGACGATACTGTTCAAAGCTGGTTCTTTGTCATCTCATGTTTATTCGTGTGCTTGTTTTGTATTTTTTTAATATTCATACAACACATCCTGCTTTACATGACTCTCCTGCTATTCCTGAGCTCTGAAACAAGCTACACAGAAAACGCTGCCATTATTATCAGTATGTGTAGCAGACACGGAGTGATGTTAACATTCATTTGACGCTGTTTTTGTTTATGAACAATAAACTTTCACTGACCCTTGATTTTATTTATTTATTTTTTTAGTTTTTAGGTTCCTGACTTAAATAACCGCCTCTGTAGCAGCTAAACATCTCATTATGTTTAACAGATAGTTGCTAACTTTGTCTTGGTTGTGTTTTGGTGCACAGCAGGTTTTTAAATGCTGAGAACAGCCATCTCCTGCTACCTAAAATAGGGCTGACTTCATAGTGAGTCTGAAACAAAATAATAATCAAATGTTAGGAGCTGTAAAGCCAAAATGCATTAGCTGAAAATGCTAAAGCTCGCTGAAGTGCTAAGGGGAACTGCAGAATTAGAATTACACAAAAATTAAATAAATATCTTGGTCTGATTGAAATATTATTGTTGTTTTATTTGCATTTTACTTTAAAATACAGGACATTTCTACTCTATCTATCCCTATTATCTATAACGCAGCAGGCCACAAGGAGACAGGCCTGACAACAGAATCAGCCGGGACCCTAAAATCCCAGAGAATGGGCCCTCCACAATTGTCATTTAGCATTTAGCACCAATATTAACCTATTTTGACACTTTTAACCCCTTTTTGCCCCTTGTTGCCTGTTTAACCCACTCTTTGCATAATTTTAACCCCTTTTGAACCATTTTCCTGCATTTGTTATCCCCTTTGTGCCACTCCTTTATCCCTTTTTGCCACTTTTCTTCTATTTTTGCCGCTTTCAAACCCCTTTTCAATATATTTTTTCAACAATTTTTGCAACTTTTAAACCAATTTTTGCCACTTTTAACCCATTTTTGATACTTTGTGCCTCTTTAACCCATTTTTTTGCCATACCTTAACCCATTTGAACCATTTTTCCTGCATGTGTTTCCCCTTTGTGCCACTCTTACCAATTTTTGCCACTTTTCTTCTTTTTCTGCCGCTTTTTTTAACCTCTTAACTACTTTTTTGCACTATTTTATGTCATATGTAACCAATTTTTTATACTTCCCCCCTTTTTTCCTCTTTTCTCATTTTTTTTTTTTTTTGCCACATTTTAACCTCTTTCACAACTTTTTTTCTGCCAATTTTTGTCTCCTTGTGCCACTCCACAACCCATTTTGCCACTTATCACCCATTTTTGCTACTCTCTAACCTCTTTTCACCACTTTATCTGGTCATTTTTGCAGCACTTCTGCCAACCTTAACCCTTTTTAAAGTATCTTCTTATTATGACAGTAAATTTTTGTAAAAACAGATCAAATGTTAGTCATTCTAAAACTATTTCAGTGTTAATTGTTTGAGGGGTGGATTTAACAGCTGCAGACATTAAACACCAAAGGATACTCTTTAAACCACAGCATCTTCTTTTCCTCCTTTTCAGAATTTTATGACCTACGGGGGGCTGGACAGGAAGCTTTGGGGGGCCTGATGTGGCCCCCGGGCTGCCAGTTGATGATCAGTGCCCTAGAGGATCTGGCTGTAGACCTCTATGGTGGGCCATTTGGCTGCAGACTTCTACAAACCTCTACAATGGGGTGACCTCAACCATAGGTTGTAAGTGATGAACATTACCCAAGTTTATATATTTTTTGTTCGCTGTCAAAAGTTTCGGCAGGTGGCTATATTTCCACAAAAGCTGCATTTTATTAATGAAAAATGACAATATATTCAGGGGGATAAAATTAAAAATAACACACCATATATCTAAGGAAAACCCAATGAGGGTTAGGCACCCAAACCCTAAAGGTAAAGGTTAGGAGGATGAGTTTAAATTTAACGCACCACAAACTAAGGAAAACCCAACAAGTGTTATGGTAAGGCTCCCAAAACCCTAAAGGTTAGGGTAAGGTGGAGAAGGTTGAATTTAAATTTCACACACATCAAACTAAGGAAACCCCAACGAGGGTTAGGCTTAGGCACCTGAATCATAAAGGTTAGGGTAAGGGGAGGGGGATGAATTTAAATTTCACACACACCAGACTAAGGAAACCCCAACGAGGGTTAGGCTTAGACACCCAAATCCTTAAAGTTAGGGTAAGGGTAAGCGGGATAAAATAAAAAATAACACACCAAAAACGAAGGGAAAACCCAACAAGGGTTAGTACGTCACTTCCCACCCCACAGGCGACGTTGCCCCAATATAGAGGTCTGCAACAGATGAGTTCAAAAAGCCCCACCATAGAGGTCTGCAGCCAGATGCCTCTCCAAAATGCTGTCTCTAACTTCCAACCTTGTAAAAGACAAAGAGGTGGAGCTGGGGCAGGTTTTAAGCCTCAGACATCGCTTCCACTTCAGCCCCACCCCCCACTAGTGCCCATAAAAATATAAACTACTTCAGTCAAAATAAATGTTTGAACCTGGCTGTAAAAAGATCCTTTTATTGTATAAATGTGCATTTTAACAAGTGATCTTCATTTTTGTTAGTGGGGGTTGCTGTTTGTGCCCCATATTAAAATACCAGACTTTACAGCATAAATATACATGTCAACATGTTACTCAAACAACAGGTATGCACTATTTTGATAATTCCCCAAATGTATGACAACTTTATGGGTTGACAACTTTATACTCCTTTCATAACTCACTGGTCTCACATGTAAAATGGCGTCATGTTTTGCTTTGATTTAACCTATTGTAGTAACAGACCCCCTAAGGCTGGAGATATACATGCTGTTGACTACAAAGACATGGATGCATCATGACTGCCATACCAGCATCAGTTTGATGCACATGTTCTGAGTGCGTCCTTGGCTGTCCTATTACTTTTTCATTAATTCTATATCTGATGATGATATTTTGGCTGGAAAGTACACTGACTATACCAGAGCTACTTATATCACTGATTTCATGATGGTTTATCTGTGTTTGCATTGGACATACTTGGCCTGTTAACCCAGTCAGCATTTGTCAATCATGGATGTTTTTGTGGGGCTTTGCTGGTGCACGGCAGCCGGGTTTTTTCAGTTCAGGGAAGACGGAGGAGGTGGAGGTGGAAAGAGGTGGATTTGTGCTTGCTTTCCAACCAAAGATGTGGGTCGGCAGGTTCTCATGATGTATGTTTCCCATGCCATGCAAGCTCTTTTAGCATAAAACACAAACATAACCTTATCCTTAGACAAATATTGTGTTATGCTGTAAGCCAAGTACTAAATTAGCCCTGGGCCAAAGGCTAATTCAGACAGTATAAATATTTGAAGTCCTTATATGATATCATTCATAGGTTCATGAACTGCTGTTTTGAAGCTTACATTATGGCTATGAAAGAGTTGTTTTTAGAGCCAGAGTTTCACATATAGAAAGGAGTAGGAGCAGAGGAAGAGAAGTGAGGGGTTGGCAGACACGAAGTCATCAAAGCTGTACAGTCTATGCCCTGTCTACAAAGTAGGTAATTTTAAGAACTCGTCCTTTAATCTCTTCTGTGGTAAAAAGCCAATGACATTCCTGTCTGTATGCACTGCTGTATATGCATTAATGTTTGAGAACCAATAAACAAGATGTTACACCAGGTAATGTTAGCCCCTGAACACTTTAAGCTGTAAGTATGAGTATGAACAAACCAATATAACACCAGACAGACGTCTGTGGGTCTGTTAAAACTACTTTTAACACAGAAAGACATTCATACCACATTTACATGAAATTACTCAAAAGGCAAAGGTTAGGCTAATTCACAAGGACTAGATGTGGTGTGACCTGCTAGGACTGCTGCATCATCCCATCCTGTTGCCACATCTCTGCTAATGAATAACATGCATGTTTAAATGAGTGTGTTATAACAAAATTCAATCCCATTATTGTTGGGCAAAAGGATAAGTCAGCCTCAAGTGACCTGCAGCAGTATATGTGTGCCTGCATCTTTCAGCCCTTGAGGTTGCAGTTATTGTGTGAACCCATAGTTACTTCCTCTGTGCTTAAGAATAACAATATGTGTCATTTAAGTGTCTGGAATTGTAGTGTTTTTCTGCTCAGTGACAGCATAATGCAAGAGCTTGTCTGATCATCATGCTGGGCAACCTTTTCTCCACCGTTAATGGATTTTGACCAAAGTGCAGCACTTACGTGTCCCCGAAGGCTCTCACTGGAGTGACTGTTTGAGTTCTGTACTTATGGCCTGTCTCAGAATGACTGCCCCTCCAACACCATTTCATCTGTCTGTGTTCAACAAAGGGTCAATGAGTTTGTTTGGAAAGGGAATGGTAACACTCTGAAACATGCAGAGAGCAGAGGGACAAATAATATAACAGTTTATTCTCCATTAAAACTTGCATGCAAAAGGTCTGTGCTAGGATTTGATATATCAGAATTCATAGACATGCAAAATTTGGTCAGATAAAATAATTATTTAAAACTTTTTGATCATTTACAAAAGTTAAGTCATTTTCTTTTTAAGTCGAAGGTCAAACTTTAGATTTTCCAGTGTCCTTTTCGTTGTCGTTTTCAAACTTTTTGTGCCCAAGGCACACCTAAGGTTAAGCCAAAACCTCATGGCACACCATATTTAAATCGATACAAAATAGGCTTTTTAAATAATGTTACAGTCAAGGTGGCCTATAAGGGGAGATAAAGGGGAGAGCTTTCTGGGGCCCAGCCAACTGGGGGATCATGGAGATGGCAAAAGTGGCCAAAAGATGGCAAAACAAGGTCAGAATTGGGCAAAAATTGGTAAAAAAGTGGCCAAACAATGGATTGAAACTGGCAAAAACTTGTTGAAAGTGTGAAAATAGTAGTAAAAATTGGTTAAAAGTGGCCTAAAAGGGTTAAATGTTGTAAAAAGGTGGTAAAAATGGGTTAAAGTGATCATAAAGGGCAAAATTGGGCAAAAAAGTTGTCAAACAAAGACAAGAGTGGGCAAAATTTGGCAAAAGGGGCATAAATGGGTTGAAAAAATGTCAAAAAGGTGGCAAAATAGATCACAAGTAGCAGAAACGTGGCAAAAAATGGTTAAAGTTGCTAAAAGGGGTTAAAAGTGATGGGAAAAAATAGCAAAAAAATGGCCAAACAATAGCAAAATTGAGCAAAATGTGGCAAATAGTTAGCAAAAATGGGTAAATGTGGCAACAAAAAAACAAAAAAAGGGGCAAAAATGGGTCAAAAGAAGTGGCAAAAATGGGTCGAAATGGGTGGCAATAATAGCTTGCCATGCTTTTCAGCTCTTAATTAGGTAATTGTTTGCTAGGATGCTAGCACCAATCCTACTGATCCAACACACATACACTGATATCATCAATAAATCCCATTCTCTTGGGTTTTTCAGGAGTCAAGCTAGATCTCTGGGCAGGCCTGGTTACAGTACTTGCCATAAAGTTGTAGTTGTAACGTTTTGTACAAATTCCCACGGCACACCTAGACTTGCCCTAAGGCACACTAGTGTGCCTTGCCACACCATTTGAGAACCACTGGTTTAGACCATTGGTTCCCAGCCTGGAGTGTGGGCTCCCCCAAAGAGGACACCAAAGATCTCAGGGAGGGTGAGATGCATTGTCTGCTCTAAGATGGTGATAAAAGTTTATGATGATGCACATATAAGATAGTTTACACAATGGTCTTTAGTGAGACGAGTGCTTAAGTCTATGACATTAGAATTTTATCAATGAAATAATTCAAATTCATTTTATTTTTTACAGTAATGTTTTATGCTTTCCTGTATAGGTGAGTCCAAGAGGGAGGGGACTCAGCTTGTAAATATATAGATAAGCTGCAATCAAATTATGAAAGAACAATATTTTGTAAAAAATCTTTTTTCCTTATTTACTACAACAAGGGGTTGTTATTCATTATATATCAAAAAAGTTTTTTGTATTCATCCCCTGACTTATATATTTGAATAACCTTATCTCTGTGTTGCTTGGAGTGTTCTTTTGTCTCCATGGTGCAATGGTAGCCAGGAATACTGATTAACCAGTGACTGGACCTTTCCAATACAGGTATCTTTGTACTACAATCACTTGTGACACAATCACAGAATGAAATTAATTGTGAGACTATCAGCAACAATTGGCTTGACCTCTGTTGAATTAGGTCAGCCACTTTAAAGGGGGAGAATGATAATGCAATTCCTGCGATTCCTAGGTTTTTTGCATATTTATCACACTAAAATGTTTCGGATCTTCGAACCAATTTTAGTATTTCTCAAAGGCAACCCAAGTAAATAGAAGATGCAGTTTTGAAATGATTATTTTATTTATTAAGAGGGAAAAAAACCTATCTGGCCCTGCACAAAAAAGTAATTACCCCTCTTGTTAAATCATCAGTTAACTGGGATTAACCACGGTTCTTGGAAAGCTGAGTTCAATTTCACTGGCCACACCCAGGCCTGATTATTGCCTGATTTGTCGGGTAAGAAATCACTTAAATAGAAACCGTCAGACAAATTGAAGTGGTCTACAAGATCTCAAAAAGAAATGGATCATGCCATGATCCAAAGAAATTCAAGAACAAATGAGAAACAATGTGATTGCAATCTATCAGTCTGGAAAAGGATACAAAGCCATTTCCAAGGCTTTGGGACTCCTGTGAACCACGGTCAGAGCCACTATCCACAAATGGAGAAAACTGGGAACAGTGATGAACCTTCCCAGGGGTGATCGGCCAACCAAAATCACTCCCAGAGTGCAATGACGACTCATCCAGGAGGTCACAAAAGAACCCAGAACGACATCCAAAGAACTGCAGGCCTCACTGGCCTCAGTTAAGGTCAGAGTTCATGACTCAACCATAAGAAAGACACTGGGCAAAAATGGCATCAATGGGAGAGTTCCAAGGCAAAAACTACTGCTGACAAAAGAGAACACAAAGGCTCATCTGACATTTGCCAACAAACATCTTGATGATCCCCAAGACTTTTGGATAAATATTCTGTGGGCTGACCAGACAAAAGTTGAACTTTTTGGAAGGTGTGCAGCCCGTTACATCTCGAGTAAAAATAACACAGCATTTGATAAAAAGAACATCATGCCAGCAGTCAGACATGGTGGTGTCAGTGAGAAGGTCTGGGGCTGCTTTGCTGCTTCAGGACCTGGACCACTTGCTGTGAATGATGGAACAATGAATTCTGCTGTCTACCAGAAAATCCTGAAGGTGAACATCCGGCCATCAATTCCTGCCCTCAAGCTCAAGCGCTCTTGGTTATGCAGCAGAACAACAGCCTGAAAACTTCCAGCAAGTCCACCTCTGAATGGCTAAAAGAGTGCCAAAGTCAAAGTCCGGACTTAAATCCAATCGAGATGCTGTGGTGTGCCCTTAAACGGCAGTTCATGCTCAAAAACCCTCTAATACGGCTGAGTTAAAACAATTCTGCAAAGAAGAGTGGGTCAAAATTCCTCCACAGCGATGTGAAAGACTCATCACCAGTTATCCCAAATGCTTGATTTCAGTTATTGCTGCCAAGGGTGGCACAACCAGTTATTAGGTTTCGGGGGCAATTACTTTTTCACACAGGGCCAGATAGGTTTGGATTTTTTTTTACCCTTAATAAATAAAATAATAATTTAAAAACTGCATTTTCAAATTAACTTGGGTTCTTTGTGAGATATTAAAGTTGGTTTGATGATCCAAAACATTTACGTGTGATAAATATGCAAAAAACTCAGGAATGAGAAAGGGGGCAAATACTTTCTCACAGCACTGTACTTTGAATAAATCTGTTTTCACTCTGACATTAAAGAGTTTTTTATAATAATTTTTTCTGTCAAAAAAACTAATTATATCAACCACGATTTATTTATTAAATCAATAAAAGGGTGAAACATTAAAGGGGATGAATACTTTTAAAAGGCCCTGTACACCTCAGGTCTGCTCATGAGCAACACATTTTGGACTTTGAAGAGTGATTGCACCTGCATAAACAAAAATCTCTGTCTCAGCCTTGTTTACCTTTTTGAGCCTTGCAACTGTACAAGAAGAGCTGTGTGTGTTGGCATGGACGAGGGGTCACAGGGGTCATGTTGATCAATTCTATGTAGTGAATGGTTTGGGAATCCTTTCGATCTTTGAACTTCAAAGACACATGAACAGAGTGACTAAAAGGTATTCTTGAGAAACACTTGTTGTCTGGGTCCCTACAGTCATTTTATTGAGAAAGCCTGCACATATACATAGGCCTTAAATTGTTACAAAAATAAAGCATAAAAACTGCAAAAAATGTCTTAACAGGGCATAAGGGTGTAATAAAAAATGATTTTAAAAATTGGATTAGCAGTTTTTATAATTTCATTTGTTATATTTATACAGATACTCTATAGTCTTGTTTGAAATGATTCACTTCTCAATTTGGGGTTAATCTGCCACCACTGTATAGCAGGTATCCTTTAAGGATGTTCCCCATGATGCAAAATGAAACTTGTTAAAACACATCATTGAGGGATTAAATGGGATTAATGTGTATTGGAGCCCAAAAAGCAGTGCTTACAAGGTTTCCCTCCAACATATTGCTGCCAGTTTGTCATTGTTAAAAAAGTGAAATCTCTGGCATGTTACCAATAGCTGTCATGGGCTTGCTCTCCCTGTTTTTCCTTGGGCAAATAAATAGGAGTAAATCCCTCTGCGGTAATCACACCCCTCCTCAACTACTCAACAGTGCTCGTGAGCTGCCATAACAGAAGGTAATGCCAACAATTTATTTATAAATCCTAATTTACAAATAATGCTTTCTTTAAATATCATTTGATGAGGTGAATATTGTCAAGTCTAATAACTCAAAAACTTCTGTTACAGCTTCATTAAACATGAAGTTCATCCTGATTGCTGCTTGTATCCTGGGGGTAGCTGTCTGCGCCCCTGCAAAGAAAAAAAAAGTAATATTTCCTCTTTCTTAAAACTAACTTTATCACTGCTTTTTGTTATTTTTCTAAAATAACTTAAGGATCTTGTGGCTGTTCAGGAAGTCTAAAGCATGCCAAATAATTCTATGTGAAGACACTGTGTTCTTTCTATGCTAGCTGTTTGAATTTTCCCTGTTTCTGAGCTCTTGAAAAGTTTAAGATTATGATACCACTCAAAAACAAAACTGTCAAAGTTAAAGATTTCCCACTCACCCTCATTCCACTGATCCTGCAGTATTTTCTTCACTTCACAGCCGCAGGTTTACATGGAGTTTGACATCATTTTTGCTCCGCCTGAGGTACAGTAAGACACAGTTCAGGTCTGCTGGTGTGTTTCATACCACACACATGGAAACAGCAGTAAAATATGCATTACATACACACTAGTAAAAAGGCT
Source organism: Cheilinus undulatus (assembly GCF_018320785.1). NCBI lineage: Eukaryota > Metazoa > Chordata > Actinopteri > Labriformes > Labridae > Cheilinus > Cheilinus undulatus. Next base: position 34,657,984 of record NC_054868.1, on the reverse strand, counting down.
CTGCACAACGATCTGCTGTCATGCCAGCTCTAACAGCACTGCATCCATCTGAGCCTGCACATTTCTATTACTTGTGTAAAAAGAAAGGATAAAATGGCTGATATTATTTCACAGGCAGTTCCTCTTATTCCTGCTGGAGCCCCAATTGGATCTTTGGATGTTGTAAGAGTTCACTCATATACATTTTTCTCAGTTTTCCCTTCTTTTTTTTTATCTCACAATCCCTCTCTTGAGCATAAATCCTATTTTTTTTCTCTCTCAGCTGCTTCCAGTTGACGCCCAGAGACGGCCTATTGCAGGAGCTGTGAGTGACACCATATATGTTGATATTTGTGTGAATGTAGTGTTTTGCTGGGACTTAATCCAAAGCAAACATTAGCAACTGAATGAAAGATACCTAACATACATGCCAACAAATGGCCATGTCATAGACCACAGAGTTCAGCCAGAATACACACGGGGTACTGTTGATTTTAAGTGCTTGGGCGAGCCTGTCTGTATTTTTATTGGAAGGGTCGAGGCTTCATCAAGCAGGAGCTCCCCCGGGTGAATGGCAGAGGGAGTAAGGATGTAGTAAGTGACAACTGATTTTTATTACTCTGATGCAAAATGTTGCACATTTCATTCAAATATTGATCTTTTGTTTTCATGTCTCACCTTCTACAGTACATCCCCTTTGGATTTGACCCACCACCACCTCCTCCAGCTCCCGTTGCTCCTGTTGCTCCAGCTGCACCTGCTGCCCCAGCTGCTCCTGCTGCCCCAGCTGCCCCAGCTGCTCCTGTAGCTCCTGCTGCCCCAGCTGCTCCTGCTGCTCCTGCTGCCCCAGCTGCTCCTGCAGCTCCTGCTGCACCAGTTGTTGCTGTAAGTGCCCCTGTAAGAACATCAACAGATAAGCATTATGAATTTACAATGAAATTGTAGTGTGATGCTGTATTGCATCAAAAACACAGTCTTCTAAACAGTCTTGCCACATCTGTCTGACTCATTAGCAAACACCTAAAGCAGATCATTGTGGATTGACTCATCAGAAATCCTCTATCATTTTAGAATGAAAAATCCCTCGAGGATGATGAAGAAGAAGAGGACTGAAAATACAACAGTCAGCAGGATGTGCACTTAAATGTGCACGCACAGGTAAATGTCTGCTGTACTACTGTACAATGCATGCTTGAAAGATTTTTTAATACCTTTTAAAACACCTTCTTTGAAACTATGTTTTAATACTTAAAGGTATTGAGTAATAAAGTCTGTGATGAAGCATATTTTCTTCTTCCCTTCTTTAGATGATCAATGCAACACAACCAGCTGTCTACCCTGCAGAAAGCTGATCCAACACTGCTGTTTCCTAATGTTATCATGCTTTTGAAAAGAAAATATTGCCATGCATTTTTTACAAGGAGCAGCAATGCTCTGCAAATTGTGCTTTGCTTTAAAAAAGTGGAAAAAGGGTCTGTGTTTAACAATAAAAACATGCTATACAGCAACATGTGTTTTATTCCAGTATTTAGTTACAGCGTAATTTTCATTCTTCAATTCAAGCTGCTGTTCAGCATTTGATGCCTGTTTTTGAGCTACAGAAGAAAATAAAAAGACTATCTATGTAACAACTGGTTTACAAATTTGTATTTTAGTGGCCAAAACAGCCTCTGTGCATAGGCAGATTTACCATCAGGTGAAGTCAGGCCATCGCCTGGGGCTTCCTGCTCCAAGAGGCCTCAAGACAATCTTATTATAGGTGCACATCAAATATAAGGTATATGAAATTATTTTGAGTGATTGAGACAGGTAGCCTATTTTGAATGAAAAAAGAAAGGCAGAGAATGAATAAAATAGTTCCAAAATAGATTTTAATTTTCCCATAAAGGCCTGGGGAGGACCCTTGGTCACAAAAACAGGCCCAAAATGTATTACAGTACATCAGGTAAATTTCCTATTTCTGACAAAGAGGTCATAATTTTAGCAGCGACTCTAGTCTGTTGTGAAGGAGTTGTAAATATATGTTTGAAATTGAATAGCACAGTATAATGTGTTGAAGATAATGCATATATTTGTTGCAATTTTAACACCTAGTTACAACAAAGTAAAAGCATGGAGGAAAACATTAAACAACGGCTAAATTAATCTGTGCTTAGAATGCGTTGTTCCTCTTTCTTTCACTCCAGGTGAATGTGTGTGTATGATGTAAACGCTGACTTTTGACCTGTTCCTTGAAGTGAGCTACATTACTTTAACTTACCACACAGCATACACATCAGAACAGTCTTCCCTCTTACCTGGGGCTGTAAAATCCACCATGAACCTTAACACTTTTCTTTACAGGATAGGATAAAAAAATGGCTCCACAGACAGTAAAGGCAGTACTTCAGTACGTCAGAAACAGCAATGTAAACATTACTGACACAGAGAGCTAGCACCACTAATGCTTCCAGTGCAGCTAACGAGCCATACACCTACTGCCACAGCTGTGTACCAGTAAAGTTTGAGGCGGTGCACAGAGGAAATGAACAATCTGCTGTTGAAATTGTTCTCAGGATGTATTGAAGTACATTTACAATAATAATCTTTGCAACATTTGAAACATTTCAGAGTCAGTGAAATTTAAATTTATGATTTTGATGTGGGGTGATTTTTTTTTTCCAGCCCCTCTGCTTTTATACATATTGAAACATATTGGTGGATTTCTTTGTGGTAAAATGCCATGTAAGACATAAAAATGTATTATTCATGTCCAAGCCCACCCATTGAAATGGACACCCCCCTGAAAGGCCAAAATGGCACTCTCTAAATGTTTGATAATATCAACAATATAAGCCTAGCCCTGTTGATCTATGGAGCTAACTGATGAAAGATTGTTGCAGGTCCTTGACATGACAATGATCAATGACAATCCCTGAAAAGCTTCAAAATATTTTATTCACTATAGTTGCTTTGGGCAAAACAGACAAGGGCCTCAAATTGGGCTTTCCCTGGGGCCTCCAAATGACTAAAACAGCCCCTGCTGCCTTAGGGTAGGTGTCAGGAAAAATGATAAACAACACAGTACAGAGAGAGGTGCTATTTTCTCCAACATTTTCTACAGCAATGATTCTTAAGAAGAGGAGTTACTGCTTTGTCCACGGGGTACCAAATCAACACAAACCAAAGTTTCACAGAAGCTTAAAAAGTATTCAAAGAATAGAAGAACTTGTGCATTCTTATCTTGTTCTTTGCTTCATATAATATATACATGTTACAGCTTAAATAAGACCAGAAAATTGTATGATAGAAATGTTCAAGCTAACTCATGATGGAAGCCATGGTATTATCTAATTCCTTCTTCCACATACAGTGCTTAACAAATTTATTAGACCACCTGTCATATTTGTCTCAGAGACCATCCAGCATCATGAAGTGCTTTAATGCGGACTCTTTCATTTTCAGTGAGCTCTCAAGCTGTAGTTCTCTTGCAGACTGAAGAAGATTGTCCTCCAGGATTTTCCCCTATTTTGCTGCATTCATTTTACTATTTTGGTGACAGACCACAGAACTCTCTCCCACTTGACTACGGAGTCTCCCACATGCCTTTTGGCATTTCTTCCATTTCTTGATGATGGATTTAACTGAACTGTGGGGCCATCGCCTTACTTAAACTTTTCAATAACTTTTTCTCTGAGCTGCTTGGAGTGTTATTTTGAGTCTATGGTGTAATGGTAGCCAGGTATACTTATTAACCATTGACAGAACCTTCCTGACACAGTTGTCTTTATACTACAGTCACTTAAATTAGGTCAGTCACTTTAAAAGGGGGGTATATATTTATGCAGTTATTTCATTTACCTTCAATATTTTTATTCAATTGGCATTACTTTTTGGAAATCTGATTTCACTTGGCCATGAAAGAGGGTTTATATAGATCATGATGGCTTTATGAAATCAATAAAAGGTTAAACATCCAAGGTAGTAAAAATGTTTTATAGGCACTGTATGCATGTGAACAAGCAAATGACAAAGATTTTATGGGTAACTTACCTTAAATTTCGCTTGAATTTAAATCACCTGTACAGGCCAAAAATGGCTATGGAGAAATTTCATATCCAATGTTCTCCTTTTGCTTCAGCGAAATTGTTCCAGTCTACTGTGGTTGGTCTTTAGAAATGCTCACAAGTTTAATATCATATTTATAGAAATAACTATTGTGACATTGCAGTTTTAGATATGCTGAGGTTGCACACAGCTTATGATAGCAGAATGATGAGCAAGCAGAGTGAAGGTTGGCCCTGCTCTAGACAGTGTAATCTAACACAGGCTGCTATTACACAGAAAGTGGATTTGACCACTGGTCATTTAGTAAAGCTGGAGACTAGACATCTGCACCATAACTACTCATTGGCTAACATCACTGCCATCCTCTGGGATTGGCTCTCAGGTGAACTGGCACCCTATAAAAGTCAAGAGAAACTCAGTGTAAGGTACGACTGACTGGTATCACCTGGAACAACCATATCCAGCATCCTCCTCTGCCTGATTTCATCACAGACGGTGAGTTTTGGACAACTTCAGCATGACAGGACAATACTTGAGTACTTTAATTGACCTTAATTGATGCAACGATGAAATGTGTCTTTAGGATTTACATAATCTGCAAAAATGAAGTTTGCCATCCTCTGCTTATGTCTGGCTAGCACAGCCTCAGCTGCACCTGTAAGTTAAAAGACACTGACAATTTCCCACATGACATTCTCTTCTAAAGGCAGACTAATGAAGATCTTTTGTCTTCTGCTTCTCTTTCAGTCCTTCTTTCATTACTTGCCTCATTATGCAGGCTCTAGACAACAGGTACCCCCCTCACAGGTAATCATGTGATGTTTACCTCCTCCTGTGTCAAAGGCTTTTTGATTGATTATAAGAACTGAATAAGACAAAGAAAAAACCCTCTTTGTATTATTCAATATTGGCTGCTTTTGCATCCTTTAGGTGAAACTGCCCTTCACGGCTGGTCAGGGTCTGCCACAGCCTGCATTACCTGGAGCTTACAGTGTGGAATTTGTATGTCTTTTACACATTATTTCACTTTTCATTAGAAGATGCATCCAAATACTCAACTCATACTTTGTATCCGTTTACTCCTTTCTTTTAAAGCTCTTCCCGCAAAGGCCAGTTGGTGGTGCAGGCGGATCAAACACGGCACAGGTGAGCACATTTTACAAGAGCAACTCTTAAAGAACCTGTTAAAGCATTACCTCAACACTTTCATCGATTTTTTTGGTTGTTTTCTTGTCTCGATCTCCGCAGCCCTTTCCCTCCCATGGTTTCATCAAGTACTCCATTCCTCAGCCACCAGGCAGACAGAGTGTGGAAGTAGTAAGTGGTTTTTTTTTCAGCTTGTTTTCTCCTCTTTTTAGATTTCAGACTCTAATGGGACTGAAAACACTTCAATTATTGTTCATAAGCATGTTTGGTACACAAGCAGCTTGTCATATCAGAATTTATCCACATTTCGTGCTCTTGTTTCCTTACATTTGCAGTACTACCCCTACGACTTCTACCAGCAAAGGGTAAACATTACAAACCTGCTCTTTTTCTAAAGCACAACATAACTATGATTGTTTTTCTCCTCAATGCACTAAATAACTGTTTGCTTTTGTTCTAGATACTCACAAACATTCCTCCCATGACAAATGTCCCTCAGATAACAAACGTGAGAAAACAATTAGGATTATTCTGCAGCATTTCGGACAAAATTGATCATGTATGGCAAAATGTTTGTCTTTTATTTATTTATTTTTTACAGGTGCTGCCATTTGAGCATCCACCACAGACTATTCCCCAAATCCCAAATGTAAGGAAAGAGAAAGAGATAATCTTAAATGAAATCGAAGTTTAATACACACTTTTTTGTCTAATTCTTACTCTCTGTATTTCTGAACTCCTTATTTAGTATATATAAAAGTACAACTTTATTTGTACAGATTCCCTCATTTGATGCCAGCCCCCTCCCGTCCCAGGATCCTCTGCAGCCTCTCCAGCAGGACCAGCCCACACAGACCAGCCAGGTACACTTAAAGCAGATTACTCAAATTACTGTCATTGAGCACCTTTTTGTGTACTTTAGTGGGCTTTTTGAAATCAGAGCTCACTTTTACTGTAGCATATTTAGAGGGAAGTATTGTGTATATTGAGTATAAAACAAAGCAAAAACAAATCAAAACAGGGCAAAACTAGTTAACAGAGGCAAACAATAGGTGGAAGGTGGAAACATAGGTTTAAAGTGGCAAAACAGACAGTAAAGGTGGTGAAATAGGATAAAACAGTGGTAACAATGGTTTAAAAGAGACAAAAATGGGTTCACAGAGGCAAAAAATAGGTAGGAAGTGGCAAAATGGGTTTAAAGTGGCATAAACCAATAGAAAAGGTGGTGGAATAGGATTAAAAAGTGGCTCAAAAGAGCCAAAAATTGGTCAACAGAGACAAAATCAAGTGGAAAGTTGTAAAATGGGTTTAATGTGGTTAAAATGGGAAGAAAATATTGTAATATGAAAATTAAATGTAGAAAATTGGACTAACAGAGGCAAAAAATGGGTTAAGAGAGGCAAATAACAGGAAGAAATGGGCAAATTTGGCACAGAATGTGGTGAAATAAAATTAAAAAGTGGCAAAAATGGGTTAAAATGGGCAAATGGGCCTTAACAGAGGCAAAAAACAGGGGAAAGTGGCAAAAAATTATTTCAAAGTGGCACAATTGGGCAGAAAAGGTGATGCTTAAGGATAAAAAAGGGTCACAAAGGGTCAATCGTGGAAAACCAGCCAGAAAAGTGTGATAAATTGATGAAAAGTGACACCTAAAGTAGCACACGTGCTACTGATCCAGTGTTAATTTCGTTGACTAAAACAATGGCTAAAAATGTTCATCAACATTCTTTCTTTCCATGACAAAAACTAGACCAAGACTTGCCAAAAAGAGATCTTTGATGACTAAAACTGACTAAAATTAAAGTTAATTCATTCAAGATGATCAAAACTAAAAGGGAATTTAGTTCATGTTGGACATTCAAAATCCATGATATTTCTCCATTGTGGGTAAATCTGTCAAAAACAGTGCATCTGTAGCTCTTCTGCTTCTCAGCTGTAGAAAGCAGGAACCCCAGGTTTGGCAGAGTGCAAAGAACACACAACCACTGTTTGGTACCAGATTCAGACATAAGAATAAATACTTGGACAAAAAGTTAAGACTAAAACATGAGGAGTTTTTTACAGACTAAAACTAGACTAAAACTAAATAGGGAAGAAGTGACTAAAATGTGACTAAACCTAAAAGACATGTAATCAAAAGACTAATAAAAATAGCTGTCAAAATGAACACTGTACTGATCCAAAGGGGGAGGGCCCATTCTGTGGATTTGTCAGCGGCCCTGTGTAATCTCTGAACACATCACACCCACAGACAGCTGCAGCATTTCACTTTTTTTTTTACAAAGGCACGACTTTACCTATACAACCTAGTTGGAGATCTACATTCTTGTGTTGTTTTAACCAGTAACTTCTCATTAGCCACCTAGTGTTCAGTGCTTTAAGTCAACTTGAATGAAACACTTTTAACTTTTGACTGAGCAGATTAATTGGCCAGTAACTTTACTTCTACTTAAGTAAATTTGAATAGAAATAACTGTAATATTACTTGAGTGCAAGAATTGCTCTTCTACCTCTGACCTAAGTATAAATCTTTACACAAATGCATTCAAATGTTACTGTAGTTGTACTGCACATTAATGATTTGTTTTCTTTACAGATGCCGGTGAAGGTGTGATGTTGATGAGATAGACTCATGGAAATGTCCTGTGTGTTCACATTCAAAAATCTGCAGTTAAATAAACAATATTCAGAGTTTCTTCATTATTTGACTGTGCATAATAAAGTAAAATATTTAGATGATGAAAAAATATCTGTTTTCATCAAGAACTAACTCTTCAAATTTAACTTGATTAAGATGGTGTCATCTGCAGAGAAGGAAATATTATTTCTGAAGACTTTCCTGCTTTACTTTATCATTTTAATCTCAATATTATTTTATCATTGAAGCACTTTGTTATCCTGCAGTTTTATGATGTACCGCATGTGTTTATTAACTAATTTGAATCTTTCCTGAAATGTTATATTTCTTAAGAATTAAAGTCGTTTTCAAGCATTTTTGGGGTGTTTTGGTGTTTATTTAAAGAAAGTGAAAAGATTTTTATTTTGAAGGTGTAGGAAAGGAGAGAGGGACAAAATTCTTTATTTCCAATTTGGACCTTTCCATATTGATATTTGTTTGAACTGTAGAATCACAGAAAACAGTCAGGTTTTGTTGTTCCAGCCTTTATTTAATCTCAGTCTCAAACTAAATAAGAAAAGCAATGAAATAAAGCCAAACACTCAACACAACTTTCAAAAGCCCATGTCCTTCAAAAAGATTAAGTTACAAATAATATAAAACATAAAGAATAATACAAAAAAAAAAAAGCATTTTATATTGATAGAATACCCTAGTTTGGGGAATTTGTAAAGAAATAATAGTTTAGTTGATTAAAGGATGATCAAAATCTGCTGTAATTTTGCTGTGATTGCCCGTATTCCCATTAACTGAGATGAGTCATTGTTTCTACACAGCTGTAGGCCTCTTCATAGCATCTTCTGTGATTGTTTTCAGCTAAATATTAGCGTGGTTCCAGGCAGCCACCTCCTCCTTTTTATTCATCATCATGGTGCCAATGTCAGCATGTTGAAATGTAACATAATAGACCTGATGAGTGGCACTAATGCTTGCTTACATGTCGGCTTCTCATAGGCCCTTCAGTTATCACAAAAGGTGATCACAGAGCAGGGTAAATGCAAAGAGACACACAGATGTAACAGAATGATGGTTCTAGACTGGATAGGAATGCATTAAGATAAAAAGATATACAGCACATACTGACGGAGTAAAGTGGAAGCAGCAGCTCTGCCAAGAAAAATACTTCCTTACAAAGTCGAGATATGCTAACAGTATATACAGAAGACATTTTTTATATTTCACAACACCCTCTTTCATATTTCATTTGAAGCATTAAAGATGGCATCTTATTTAATCCATATAAAGCTTTGTGTTTTCAGTAACTACACAGGTGGGTGAGGTGAAAAACAAAATGTTACTCAACTAATCTTTAAATAGAAATAATTCAAGGAAATCACACCAGAAAGAGCTGAAGAGTGACCCTGCTACAACATCCCAGGACAACATTTCTCAATGATTTTTCTGTCAAGGAAGTTTTAGAAATTTGAAAAAATCCAAGTCACCCCAGTAAAAATGTATGAATAGAAAATGAACATTCTACATTCTTCATGATTTATATAGTTAGCCCTTTAAAAACCTACGGGAGTGCCGGCGCTCCCATTTGCATATCTGAAATATTTTCAACTGCAGGTAGATTTGCAACCAAATGAGATAGAGCAATAAATCTTTTTGCATCTAAAACCAGAGGAGTAACACTGACATATCACATGTTCAATGTGTTCCAGAGTACTGTTTCCTTCTAGAAATAACCTTTCCTCCGTTTGCATATATGTAGTATAAAGCGCACACATCAAAAAATAATATAATCTGGGCTATAATTGGGTTGTTTTCTTGCAGGTCACGATTCTCACTTAATATTTTTTCAACATGGTCTTATGCAAACACATGTATACTCAAAAGTATCTGGCACACTCAGAGATTTGATTTCACTACTGTAAATATTTTATTTTCTACAAAGATGCTGTCGTTTTTGCAAATTAAGCACAAATGAATTCTATTTTTGTTTTGGCCACAGTTTATAAAGATGAGTGTATTTCAAAAATTCAAGTTATGAGCATACTCAAAATAATTTTTTGTGGTTTGAAATGATCTTGTGCAACTTTTTACAATCACAATTTTGCGGGATACAGCTGTGACTTCTTTGTATTTAGGAAAATGTGTAAAAAAACAAAAAAAACCTTTTTATTTTTCTTGTGCTTTTTTGCAATTTTGAGCAATCAAATTTGTTACTATGGACTTATCACATACATATCAATAAAATTTGGGTTCTAAGGGCTGTATTGATGTATAGTCAATTCAAATACTCCAAAAAAATGGCACTACAACATGTATGGTCTGGCAGACTTGTTCTATGATAGGTCATAAAGGGTTAAAGAATTAACAAGTTGAACCTCTAAAGTACCAGGGACAGGTATCACCTGTGGACCTCTGATCATTTGTAAATAACCCCCTGTCAGTGTTTGGTGAGTTGCATTTACCCAGTATGGGGGAAATCTGTGATGTGAATAAAATTTACAGACATTTCTGAAGAAAAGCATAAGGGTGCTGCATGCCTGTAGCAATTGATATGCACAGTGAGTTTTTTTTCCAAAGTTCATCCAAATTAATTTAATGTTGTGCACGTTGTGTTCTGCAAGTGACGTTTTCTGTGTGTCCTGTTAGACAGAGATTCTAATGGACAACATGCACTTAGCGTTTTTTTCTCTGTACGTATATTTTAACATGGTGTAAGTTCTGCTGAATGGCTGAGAGAAGTCACATGATATGTTGACCTCACTGGGCCACATAGTGACGCCATTTTGTAAGACCGCTGAAGTGTCCATATAATTATATATACTAATAATATATATAATAATAATACAATAATACTGATATGAAATCAGTCACCTGCAAAGAGAAGCTGTAGGAACCAGAGCTGAAGCTGTGTGTAAGAAGAGAGTAGTGGTGTGCACACATTTGGACAGCAGAGTTTTAAAAAAAATTGGTAAGTAAAATAAAGCCATTTTTACACACGACCTGAAATTAACTGAAAGAGAATCACTATTTATGTGGACAATCTCTTATGCTGCCTCCATTGAGAAACAAATTGTATTTCAATACCTCATTTTGAATTTGTGTAAAGGATTTTGTTTATGATATGTCGCCAATCAGAAAATGGCACATTAAAAGCCACGACACCTTTAAAAAAAAAAAAACATAATTAGCCCTCAAAATGACAGAGATGCTAATTTGCATGGGATCAGAATTACCTGTGGACCTCTGTGTGAGCTGAAATATGATAGACAATGGAATTTTTACTCTGCAGATTACAGACATGGTCAATTCATGCAAGGTTAAAAACACAGGCATCCTTTGTGATAATCACAAATTTCCAGAGGTCCCAAGGTCATTTTAATCCCATAAAGTGCATACGGCACTCTTTTAAAACAATAAAAATGTCTTTATTTTACAAAATGGTCATGTAGACCTAAAAACATACTTCGATGTGTTTTGTAGGCCTTAAAAAACACTTGAGTGTGTTTTGGCACAACTGCCTAAGTGAAAAAAATGCCTGATTTTGAGCTGTGCCAGTTGTTTATTTGGTGACCCTGACACTGAAGTGATTTCAGGAAAAGGGCACGTGAGACAGTTTTGATTATTTATGCCAGGGTAGTTATGCCCATTCATGGGAATTCTTGGTTGAATTTGAAGCATTTTTAAGGCACACCTGAAATGCCAGAAGGCACCCCAGGGTGCCATGGCACTGTGTTTGAGAAGGCTGTGCCAGGATATAACAGAAAAAGAAAGCAAAAATGTCCACACTTTGTCAAACTATCTTGGTAATTTAGAAATGTGAGAAACCTCAGTGCCATTCTGTGAATGAATAAAGGTTTGAAATGCAATCCCATTGGAGAGTAATTTTTCTGTTATACTTATCAATAAAACTCCATGTCACTGTCCATACAGAGCCCTTTCACTACCAAGGTTTAATGCCTCAGGGTTGCCACAACACCTTGATTTTTAACTTTGATATGACACTAGCTAAAAACAAACTATAACTATGATGGTTTTCATAAGCAACAAATCTTGAGTAATTTATTCAGTTTTTATTATTGTCCCAGAATTGCAAGTAAAGTCCTGCAGACTGTCAAAAATGCAACCATATGGAAATATTGCAAGTAGTTCTATGCAAACTGAACCATGCATAGAAGTTTTCCTGCAATTTTGATAGATTTATTCCACCTGTCTTAAGAAATATATGAAGATTTTAAACATTTGGTGTCTTTTGATCCTGTCAATCTTCAGGATAGTGGTCATAATATTCTAACCTGCTATGAACAAAAAATCGAAAGTGCTGTCAACACATTCAGCTGAACACATATAGAGGTGTTTTTTTGAGTGATACTGCTGCAGATCGAACCCTTGTCATGCCACTACATGTATGTTTTCAGCCTGTATCATGATCACCTCAGTATCTGTGACAGATGGTCATCAGTGACCCTGACAAACAGCGCAGACACAGTGTATACATCTTTTACACATCATTTTCACAAAAACGTGTTTAATCTGTGTGTTTTAGCAGGTTTTCCTAATCTGACACACAAGTTTATAAAGATGAGACACAGTTTATAAAGATGAGTGTATTTCAAAAATCAAGTTATGAGCATACTCAAAATAATTTTTTTGTGGTTTGAAATGATCTTGTGCAACTTTTTACAATCACAATTTTGCGGGATACAGCTATGACTTCTTTGTATTTAGGAAAATGTGTAACAAAAACAAAAAACCCTTTTTATTTTTCTTGTGCTTTTTTGCAATTTTGAGCAATTGAATTTGTTATTATGGACTTATCACATACATATCAATAAAATTTGGGTTCTAAGGGCTGTATTGATGTATGTGTATTGATGTATGGATGTGTGAAACATATCCATCTCAAAAACCTTCAATACTAAGCGTTTGGAAAAGGGCAGAGCCTTTGAAAAAACTTGGAGTGTGATTGGATGAACGTTCTGTCACAACTTTATGGGCCAATCACTGTAACAAAACATGTGATGTAGCCATGATCGAGGTGCGCGTGCACAGCTACCGAGGAATAACATGAACCTTGGCGACTGTAGACATGTCAGTTCAGTTTTTGAAAAGAAAACAACTCACTGCTTTTTGTTCTTCTTTTAACGAAGAAATGTTTGTCAAGTTCTGATAAAACTGGCGCTTTAGCAGCATCCACGCTAATGTTTTGCGCCACAACTGCACTGGCCTCTTGTTGCTGCTTGCTTACGTCACGACTCCGCCGTGCCTGAAACTACTGCCCCTCGTTGCTGATTGGTCCTGTCACTTTCTAACCAGGTACAAACAGTTCAGGCGGGAGCTTTGCAAGATGGATTCACCAGTGAGAAACAAGGAAATGGGTGTATCCATCTGCTTTGCAAGGTTAAGGTTTTCTCACATTTAGATGAAACGACCTCAGAAAAATAAATACCATAAATGGGTCGATTTTCCTGATCTTTGCTCCCCAGGGGACAGAAGCCTGTGAGAACATGTATTAACACTTAGCTCCTCAAAGATCCTTGAAGTGCTCAGACGTCATCCTCTCACGCTACCACTGCGTCTTTCCCACAAGCTCTTTTTCCTAGAGCTAAAAATCACCTCAATTCCTGTTTCCATCACCCACATGAGGAGATGTCAGCAGCAGGTTTAATTGCCATAATTTGGCTTGTCACAACAACTGCGTGATGGTCTTTGAACAATTCTCCTGCAAAGTTATTAAGTCAAGTGGGCACATTTATAAACACAAAAAGGGATGGAGAAATGAAGAAACTCTTTGTCAGAGAGATATGCAGAGACACATCTGCAAGTCTGTGTGGTTAAAGAAAAAGAAGATATTGAGGCAACAAAGTGTTTGATTTTTGTCCTGAACTATCTTGCAGAATAACACCTAATGTGGTTAGATGAAAAGACAAATCTTATACCATTAGAAAGCCTATTTATTTTCCTTTTAAATTGTGCCACATTTGTGAGGAACATGCACAGGGACAAGCAGCAGAGCTGAGTATGTGGGTTGCCCCCATAAAAAAATGCTAGATCTCTGCCAATGCCAAACAGCTTATTTTGCCTTTGCTACTGACTCTTGTTTGATGTTTGGTGGATTGGATGATTTAAGTCAGAAGAAAAAAGACATATCGGCAATTTAAAAAATTTATTCATTTAACAAACAGGAGCAGTAATGTGTGAAAGAACCATACACAGTCACAACAGTCACCAGCCTGGTCACACACTGCTGTGGGATGGCATCCCATTCTTCAACCAGCATTTGTCAGCCAAGTGTTCAATGGGGTTGAGGTCAGGACTGCTGGCAGACCGTTCCATCCTCTCCACTCTCAAATTCTGGAGAAACCCCACTCTGTGGGGGTGAGCATTGTCATCTTGGAGGATAGAGTTCAGTCCCAGACTGTGGAGTTATGGGATAGCCACTGGTTGCAGAATCTCATCTCATTATCTGTCTGCATTGAGAGTGCCTTCAATAATGACAGGCCTTGTTTTTCAAGTGCCTTAGGCAGAATCTGGACTCAGTGCTGAACATAACATTCCTCCTGACAGGCCTGATGGTGAAGGGCATTCATGGCAGTCCTCTTGGCAGCCCTATGAGACCAGAGATTGGCCACATGTGGTCTGTTCTAGATTGTCTGGACAAAGAGCCGTCAGCCATATCATCCTGCAAACCTTGACTGCAAATCTGCAGAAGACAGTCTATGGTTCTTAAGAGCTGACAGGCTGAGGAAACAGTCTTCTTGGGGTGTCATCTTACAGGGACGCCCACTTCATGGCCTGTCCCTGACATTCTCTGTTATATGGGACTTGGCCTTTAGTTTGAGATGGTGCCAGGGCTCACTGCAAATAATTTTGCAACATGATTTTGTGGAGTGCCAACTGGAAGTTGCCCTTTCTCACAAGTCTTATCCAGATCAGTAAAATGTGGTGTGCCAATTTTTGGAGCAGACACCTACTGACCACTGAAGCAGTGCCCAAGCTCAAAACAAGAATCAGTAGCAACAGCAGAATAAGCTGTTCGGTATCGGCAGGGAAGATTCAGCTGATTTTTCATTGGTGCAACCCACAAACTTAGCTCTGCTGCTCATCCCCAAAAAAGGTTCTTTTTTTTTTTTTTAATGTGGCACCTTTTATAAGGGAAATAAGTCTCCAAAAATTCAGAGGTACTGTGTAGAAAGTTTTTCAGCTGCTGTTTAAAAGAAACAATAAATGAATGTTAATTTATACAATGACAAATCCCCATGTTGTTTATCTTGTGCGTTGTGGTGAAGCACAAAAACTTTCAGGAAGATTTTTCATAATGTAGTGTAAAGTGACATAAATGGAAATGTATGCATAAGGAGAGAGAAAGAGAGAAAAGAGATAGAGACATGAGCTGAGTGTACCCAAGTCTTAGCCATCTCTAACCAAAAGCACAATTAAAAATACAAATTTGAAACCTGTTTTCTTTTCTTTTTTTTTTTTTTTTAAATGAGGAGGTTTTCTGACTACTTGACACTGACTTTTGGATGATTCCAAAGGAGAGAGGCCAGAAGGCTCTACCTCCCATACTACTCATTATAATCTAGAGAAGTTACATAGCACTGATACCTATTTATAATATGATGGAGCCTTATCATTAAGACAAAAGATTTGGTAATTCGAAGTAGGATTTATAGTTCTGTTTCATATTTTTCAAGACACCAATGCAGCCAAGCTAATATCAGGAAGTTTAATACATGAGGATACAGGAAAAATATAGCATAAAGGAAAAATATATATCTGTATTTTCTGTAAACACAGACCCTTTTGTATAGACTTTCAAAAACAATGGAAATTATTCATTTGGTTCTCTGTTTTCAAAAGTATTAAAATCATAAAACTAATATGAACTCGACTCTCCTTAATGATCATCTTGAAATAAACTTTAATTACATGAAAATTGATCTAAAAAGTGTTTCTTAATGACTGATAAACCATTTCTCTATTAAACTTTTACACTCTTCAGAATGAAATTAATGAGGAAAATCTTTAAAAACAAAACATGAACATTAATCTTTTAGAACAAATCAAATACCGCTGTCATTTATATTGATTTGTATTAAACTTATGTTCAGTATTCTTTCTTTTAAATTCTCCTCACGTAGTAACTGCTTAGAAACTGGTATAATCTGTTTTGCGTCCATTGTGTCTGTTTAGCATCTGATTCATGGTCCGTCTTTTCACCATTATTACACTGTGCTAATGTGAAGTTTCATTAAGGTCTGCTGGACAGCAGTGACTAATCACTGAATGATATCCAATGTTCGGAGCAAGTCTGTCAGTGGGAAGACTTTTGGAAAGCCTTCCTCACTGATCAGTCCTCAGACCTTGTCCTCTCTCTACTATTTTCTACCCTCTGAGCTCTGAGCCAGTGTTATCCAATAGTCCATGATAGGCCAAAAAGGCAGTCCTTGAACATTTTTTTCTCAGGAGCAGAGAGACATTTCCTTTCTAGGGCCCTTAGATTCTTAGGTACTGAAGGATTTTTGGAGATCGGTGCCATCCGTGGTCAATGAAGTGTGTTCAGACGCTCTCCCTCCCTTTCTCTCTCCTGATACTAGCTGCAAAGAAACTTTCATCACATCTTTCACCCGTTATTCTGCAACCTCTCTTGTCAAACATCCACTTCTATCATTGTTTAGTTTGTGAATTTATGATAAAACTCTGTGAAGTTCCCGCGCTGGTTCTGATTAGGAATTAATTGACGTTGTCAAACTTCCTCGCAGATCAGCTGTTTTAAAGTCAGATTGCGGGTGAAAACAAATAAGGACAAATGTATATTTTAAGGTGATTTAACAAAAGATGAATACACTGAAGCAGACACAGAGAGGAAGAGAAAGAAGCAAAATGGATGAGCTGCTGTGTGTGAGGGAAGGGGAAGAGTGCAGGGGTGAGTGTGGGGGGGTGTAAGGGAAAAGATCAGCTGGTTTTATTAGTTTTATTTTGAGGAAAAGACTCCAATAAAACAGATAGCTAATAAAGTGGGATTTATGTTATGATGAAAATAATTAAACCATAATGATCACTTTTTTTAGATGGATGGAAATTGAAAATATCCTTATTATTGCAACAATGAATCTGATCATTAAAATCAATGATAATTTTACTAACTGAGAACTTTGTCTTTTATATGTGACTAACTCAGGCTAAATTGCAAAAACTTTGTATTTCTTATTATTGTAGTAATATATCCTTTAGTTATTTTAAGATACTTTTGAGTACTGTTAAGGGAGAATGTTTGGGCAATAGTGGGGAGCCTCATATCAGAGTCTGTTTAGGGCCTCACTTTGGCCAGGAGTGGTCCTGGATCAAATTGTCCTTCAATGAATAGAGCATCTCAGGATCATTGTATCATGATACAATCGCTATCACGTACAAAATTGTGTTGTAGCGGGGAATACACTAGAGCCCTGTTTGTTGTGATTATCCTTTCTTCACTAAGTGCTGCAAAGTGTCCTCTTTTCTGGTGCTGTGGAAATAGCCACCCTATTTACCAGATGGATGTGTGAAACAAATCTATCTGGCATGCCAGGTTAAATAGATGCATTTACAGCTATTTTAATTGCAACCACACCTTTCACTTCAAAGCCAAGTGTTATTTATTTGTGGTCAAGTTATTTCTGTGTGGTCTAAAGAAGTAAAAAAAAATACAGAAGTGGACCAGAAATATTATTCCTGCAGACATGATACTTGTGTAAAAAAAGCTGAAGTAGTATTTCACCACTTTCTGTCAACACAGGACTGTGGGTGTCAAATGTAGAGGAAACAAGATCACACAGAGAGGTCAAATCTGAGTTAATGACCATCAACTTCAATAAACCTCCTAAGACCCAAGTTTTTGTTTAGAATGCATTTTTAGTTTCTCCCACTTGTTTGGGTCTGTACAACCTGAAAAGTTTAAAAACTTAACCTGGTCTTTGAACAGGATCTGGTTAAGACCAAAAATGCTGTCTGCAATTCTCATGAAGGTCCTGCTTCCTGGATAGGTTTTTGAGCCTTAAGCCAGTTGTTGGGGTTTTTCAGTCAGTAAGAAATGGTGTCACTCATTTAGAGAGGTATAGTGGAGTCAATAGGTAATAGACGAGGATTTACTAAGGCCAATGAACACTTTTTTACACAGAAAGTTCAGATTTTAATTAACATTTTTAAAGGATATTTACATACATTTCTATGAAAAAACATGTTTTAAAAGTATCCCATAAAAGTTCCCCATCTTAAAAAAAACATCCCCAAATGTTTCGAGAAACTTTTACATATAGCCTAAACATTCAAGTAAAAATTTACTCAAAAAATCCATATAATGAAGTGAGTGTGAGTGAATTCCTCAAAATGTCAACACAAATTCCCCGAATTTCGAAATGCATTCCATTAAAATGACGGACAGTTCCCCCAGACATCTAAACAAATTCTCTGGAATTTTAAAGGATGCCTCTCTCCTTGAGATTCCCAATTAAATTCCCCAAAATCTACAATTACTGTACATTTGCCAAATTTCCTCCCAAAAAATCTAGAAAATTCAGATCAAATTCCCACCAAAACATCAAATAAAATTCCCAGAAACTGGAAATACAGTTCCCAAATTTTCATGAAAATGCCTGAAAATGACCAAATTCCCCCAAACATCCAAACAAATTCCCCAAAGCTAATCCGGAAGCAAATCCCTCAAAATATGCAGAAAAAAATCTTAAAATTTCCATTAAGATTTTAAAAATGTAAACCTCTTTTCCTAAACCAGAATTACTGGTTATTATTGGTTATGTTTACAGTTTGAATGGGCACACTGATTAAACTCTAAGGAAAGTAATGTCAGACTTCATAGCTAAGCCATGATGTGTGTAATAATGCCAGAGAATTAAGTTGAAGGAACTGAAATTACTTTGAGGGAAAAATACCTAGATAATTACAAAAAGAGAGAAAACAAATGTGAAAACAGAAAAAAAAATTGACTAAAAGTGACAATAATTTGCAGAATAAAACATGGTAAACAGCGGTTACAGAGCAGCAACAATGGATACAAGTGGCAAAAAAGCAAAAGTGGCAAAAATGGGGTAAGAAAGGCAGAAAGGGTCAAAGATGGGCAGGAAAATGAGGAAAAGCGGTTAAAAAGAAATGGGCAAAAGAAGCAAAAGTGTGGCAAAATGGCAACAAGTTGCAGACATGGTTAAAAGATGCTAAAATGGGTTCACAGATGGCCTCGTCGTCGGGTTGTGACCCATACTGAAAAAATAAATTCTTGGACCCACTTAAAAAAATATCTTCAATTTGTTGCATGCTATTGATTTAAGTCTATCTCACTCAAATGAACAAGGTGCATGAAGTTACCTTGAGTTGCAGCTCATTTACTTGAGTTGAATTAACTTAAATCGATGGCTAGCAACAAGTTGAGGCTGATTTTTTGAAGTAGGTCTACAGTTCTATTGGTCAGTGCATGTTTGCGAATGGCCTGAGTTCAGATTCAGCCTATGGCTTTTACTGCATGTTATTCTCTCTCTTAATCCTCATTTCCTGCTCTATCTATTGTCCTTTCTCCCTCTAATAAATGCAAGACCTCAGATCAGACAATGTCAGAGAAAAATGTCCTGTACTGTAACTGGTCATTACACCTCAACATTTTAGTGCTTTTTGGTCTGAACAGGAGTGGTAACTACAGAGCCCTGCATAAAAGCACTGAAGAAGTTGTGAAAAACTTTCTTTTGATCCTAAATTCCCAAAACTTTTTCCATTTGTAACACTGTTAGAATAGTGGAGTGTGTTAAGATATTCTCCATTCTCTTTTGCTTTTAACACAGGAATGATGATAATAGTGTATCCTCTGTTTTGAGATATCAACCCTTTGGTTCATTCTCTAAAGAAAAGTAAAATCCATTTCAAGTTGTCAAAATTGAGGCATTCTGTCGTGTCTGGAAAACATTCAGTTTATAACCCTGTAACCCCCCCTTTCACTGTGATGATTCATGTCAAGAGAGACGGGAACAATGCCTGGCAGTGCCAAGAGAACAGCAGTAAATGTTAGAAAGACTAATGAAAAGATTGTTATCTGTGTGTGGAAAGTCATTAACTCAGCAGTTTAGCGTCAAGAATGTCTAGAATACAGTTTTGCAAATTACAGAGTGGTGCTTCATTATCTGATTGAGAAAATAAACACTGGAAGCCTACAATGCCCTAAATTGCTGTCATGTACAACCACACCACCTAAAACAAACACAGAGATGGTGCCAAGTCAGATGCCACAAATGATGTTCTTCCCTGAAGGTGTGCAATTCTAGATGCAAGGTTTATACAGATGTCTGCAGAATATGTGCTAAATGTACTAAATGGCCATGATGTATGTATGTTTGTTCTTATTTAGATATTAATTTTAAGGATTTACAGTCTAAATACTTTTAATAAAGTCTGTACAAGCTTAAAGACTCCACTCATTCCTCCATACACCTGCTTATAGGCAGAGTAGATGGTGCCTACTGTCATTACTGTTACACTCTCATGTCATGCTGCCTTCATGGGGTCTTTATACACCGATAAAGAGGAGGCAAAGGGTGAAAAGTGGTTAGGGAGTAGCAAAATGGGTTAAAAGAAGTAAAGATGGGACAATAGTGGCAGGAAAATGATGAAAAGCAGTTAAAAAGTAGAAAAACAACAGAAAAAGTAGTGAAAAGTGATTGCAAAGTGGCAAGAAAGGGTTCAACAAGGCAAAAAAGGGTTAAAAGGGCAAAAAAGGTAAACAAAAGGTTAAAAAAGGGGCAGACAAAGGGTAAAAAGTGGTTTAAAAGTGGCAAAAATTAGCAGAAAAAATAGTGAAAACTGGTTACAGAGTAGTAAAAAGGGGATTAAATGGGCAACATTGGAAAAAAGTGTCAGAAAATGAGGTAAAAAAAGGGGGCAAAAATGGGTGGGCAAAGGGTGAAAGCCGTATAGAAAATGTTTTTAAGGTGCCAGATACCAGAAAGTGAAGTAGAGGAAACTGATAAAACTTTAATGTTTTTTTTTTTCTTTTTTTTGCAAAATACAAGCAAAAAAGGGCAAAAATTAAGCAGTAAAATGGTAAAAAGCGGTTTTAAAATGGCAAAATGGCTTACAAGTAGTAAAATTAGCAGCTAAAGTTGTGGACAGAAGTTACAGTAGCAAAAATTGACTGAAATTTGCAAAAATAATGCTTTAATTTGGAACCAAATATGGCAAAATAGGCAGAAAGAAAACAAAATGAAGATGAAAAAGGGATTAAAAGTGGCACAAATAAGCAATGCCTTCTTAAAGTCAGAGTAGATAGACGTCTTCCTGCTGTTACATTCTCATGTCATGCTGCCTTCATGGGGTCTTTATCCACCTCATTTTGACTTTAGGGCAATAAAGAGGAGGCCATATGCACTTAGCATACCTGCACAGTATGTAATTAACTATAAGAGGGGCCTTCACCCTACATGCCTCTGTTTTTTTGTTTTGAAATCTAAGGAGATTTCTTCAAAGACATAGCTCAGCGTGTTTTACTGGATGTGATTGGCTGTCACAGGATGTTCCACTATATAAATGGCTTCCATGTTGGCGATGAAGTAGATTACTTTCCAGCCCTGAGGACACACATCTTCAGTTTCTCTCTGCACGTGAGAAAAAGGTAAGAGAGTTTCTTTCTCACAGATTTTAATAATGCTATAAAGAGAGATGTGATCATTTAAAGGTTTTAATTCAGTCTTTCATTCATGTTTTCTCTAATATTTTGATCTTTGCTACATGTTATTTAATGTTCATGTGTGCAGAAACAGCCATCATGAAGAAGCTCTTTGTGTTCGTGGTGTGCCTGCTGGTCTCTACCTTGGCAGCTCCTGTAAGTCTGATTTTCCATTTACCTACAGATCCCTTTTCAAATATTTCAAACACTCTTTTTTTTTTTTTTTTAGAAAAAATATATAGAGAAGCTACTATATCCTGATTTTCTCTGCTTGATTTGCAGGTTGCTGAGAGTGAAAGCAACGAGGTAAGACTGCAGCTTTTCCTGGCTTTCTTTGAGGCTTTTGTGTCTGCCTGCATGTCAGACCATGTTTTTGTCATGTCATCAGAGATACAACAGGATATGTGTCTGACACTAAGATGATAATTACACTGCAGCTCATGTCTGGAGATGTCTGGTATTTTTACAGCAGGTTGCAGCACATGCTAATCAGGCCCTGAGGTGGATGGAGATGTACAGGCTGTACCAGCAGCAGGTAGAGGGGGTTCATTGTAGCTTCACTGACAAAGAAAGAAAGAAATATTAATTCAGATAGTCATGGGATTAATTATTAATGATACTGATAAATCTGTATTTTTCAGGGAATAGTTGGAAACCCCTTCCTTCCTGCTGCTGATGCTCCTGTAAGTTTAAATCTTGATAGACTCTATCAGTTTCAAAGTTATAACAGAACTTAAAATGTATAACAGAAGTTCATACTCAAACATGAATTATTCATTTGTTTAGGCTGATCCAGTTGGGGCAGCAGTGGTAGGCACACATTCAGCACCGCAACATCTGAGCAGTCACAATTTAATAAGGCATTGAAGCTAAATCTGTTTTATTCATGCAGGTGGAAGCAGCACCGGCACCGGCAGCTGATGCTGCCCCTCCGGCTCCCATCGCCATTGGAGAAGGATCAGACGAGGAGGCAGAGGTGAGCCAACATCTTTTCAACAAACTCAGAGGAAATGTAGATCTCTCCATGCTGATACTTCTTTATGCAGAGAAAAAATGTCATTCATCAATGTATTCAAATTTAGCAGCATTCATAGAGGCTGTAAGAACAGCACACAGAGACGCAGAGTAGCACCTACATGACATATTTATCAAAGGACAAAGGCTCACCTGTCCTGCTTTCAGCTGGAGCTCTGTTTTTTGAAAGGTGTTGAAAGTGCCTGAAGTGTTTTTGCTTCTGAACAAAATTCATGTCTCACCCCAGAGACGGAAGCAGACCTCATGCATGGAAATTTTAGTTTTTAACCTAGTATACTGCAAAAACTCTAATCAAACGATTATTCCTAGTTAAAAATACCTCATTACACTTCAAGCCACATTCAGTCCAGGTACACATTTATTTCAAGCAAAGCCACCCATAAGGGGGGGATAAAGGGGAGAGTTTTCTGGGGCACAGTCAAATGGAGGACAGGAAAACCACAATCCATTGTTAAGTTAATCTGTGATAACCATATTTTATTTCTTTTAACATACATAATAACCACACCTATCAAAGCAACAATTTTCAAAATGTAAACCCATTTTGTTGAAAGAGTTAACCTTTGAAAGGGACAAAATAGGGACAAAAAGGGACAAAACAGGTGGGAAAATGACAAAAAGCTGGTAAAAAGTGACAAAAATTGGCACAAAAAAGTGGTGAAAAGTGGCTACAAAGCCACAAAAAGGGATTCAAAAGCTTAGAAATGTAACGAAAGTTGAAAATAGGGTTAAAAGGGCAAAAGGGGCCAAAATGGGTGAACAAAGGGTGAAAAGCTGTTAAATAGTGGCAAAATAGAATTAAAAGTGACAGAAATTGTCAGAAAAGTGTTAACAGAGTTGTATAAAATGGATAAAATGCTGGAGAACAGTGGCAATTAGGGTTAGGAAACAAAGAAAGAGGTAAAAATGGGTGGGAAATGATGAAAAGTAGTTTGAAAGTGGCAAAATGGGTAAAAGGTGGCAAAAATAGGCAGCAAAACATGATTAAAATTGGTAACAGAGTGGAAAAACTGGATAAAGGTGGCATAAACTTGCTGAAAAGGCAAAAAAATGTTTAAAAAATGGCCAAAAAGCAGTTAATAAGTTTCAGAAAATGGGTCAAAGCAGCCAGATACCAGAAAATAACGTAGAGGGAACTGAGACAACTTTAATTTCTTTTTTTTTTTTTTTTTGCAAAAACAGGCAAATGTTGGCAAAAATGGGTTAAAACGGGCAAAAAATGAATGAAAAAAGTAGGTTAATGGTAGCAAAAATGGGCTAAAGGGGCAAAAGCGGCAAAGCTGAAGCGCTGAAGTCATGAAAAGAGGTTAAAAGCAGCAAAAGTAGGCTAAAAGTGGCAAAAATGGGTTTAATGTGGAACCAAATGTGTCAATGGCAGAAACAGTGATGAAAAGGGAGTAAAAAGTGGACATGAATAAATAATTTGATCAGAACCCAATACTTTTCAGCTCAAGAATTAGGTAACTGTTGCCAGGATGCTTGGACCAATGCTATTGATCTAACACATATGTATCAATATCAATAATCACAACTGGGGAGGGTCCTGTCTCTGGGTTTTCTCAGGGGTCCAGCCTACTCTGTTGGCAGGCCTGATTCCAAGACACTGAGGCAACAAATGAGACCAGATTTACTGCTAATTATTAAAATATATAGCAATGCAGCAAGTAAGGTGAAAAAACTGCAGTTCCTTGGAAGGCTGCTTGAGGCTGGCTGCACTGGATGTCACACACATCCCAAGAGCTAAGGCCCCCACTTTGGGAGTCTTTGTTACAAGAAAAATTTGCCTCTGAACAACCCAAGTGTTGCCTTTTTTAATTAAAGAAACAATGCTCTTACTATATCTAGCTAACCATTCTTAAAATGAACTCCAAAAAACAATTATTTCAATCATAAGTCTATCACGCTCTGCCACCAGCTCGAGATAGTACAGCCTGAGAATTTCTGACCTGTAGGATGTTGTTCATAATGATCTAGGATGTTTGCCAGTTGACTCTAAATCCCTTTCTCTCCTTTTCTTTGCCCAGGATGGCAACCCTGCCCCTAAAGCTGCAGCACCTGCTGCTGCTGCTCCCCTGAATTCAGATGAGGTTGAGGAAGCTGAGGAGGTGGAAGCAGCCGAGGCTGAACCGGCTGTGGTTGAAGCGGCACCAGCCGAGCCTGCAGCTGATCCCGCGGCTGAGCCCGCAGCCGACCCTGCCGCCGACCCTGCCGCTGTGGAGCCAGCTGTGGTCGATGTTCCTGTGGATGCCGCAGTCGATGCTGCTGCTGTAGATGTCCCTCCTGTTGATATAGTTCCTGTTGACGCTGCCCCAGCTGGTCCTGAGGTGGCTGCTGATGCTGCTGCCCCGGCTGATGTCCCTGCTGCTGATGTCCCTGCTGATGCTGCCCCAGCAGCTGCAGATCCTGTTGCACTGTAGTCGTCTTTCATCAGTTACCAGCCTTTAAGTATCTCTCCACTAGCAGCCATATTAAGAGTTGAAAGCAGTGATTTAGCACCAGAAAACAGGGATGAAAAGATTGTATATAAGAAATGGATGTAGCCATTGAGTCTGAAAATAAAGCCATTAACATGTGCATTAGATCAGCATTATCTTTAGTAGCCTGCAGGGGGCGACTTCGCTAGTCCCAAAGACCACCAGTTCTTTCTAAATGTCTTTGAGAGTATACCCATACTTCTCACTTGATTTAACTGCTCAATAAACATTTTATTATTGTGTTTATTTCTGGTTTACTTTTCTTTTTATGTTGATTTTGTAACGACTGTGTAAAATTTAAAATAAAGCACATCATGCTTTAATGCCTGGCTACGTTGTGATTTCACCAATGAGGAAGGGGGCATGATGATAGCAAAAGGACTAAAGTCAAAACTTTAAAATGTATGTCCATCTTACAGAGGCCACCCCTACTTTGACAGTCTCCAAATAACATGGAAACTATTAGGAGTAGAACTGTTTGAAAAATAAACAAGTACGCTGGTTCTGTTTTATTGGTTCAGTATTTGACTATTACAAATCTTCATTATAAGTCATGATTTTTTTCATGTTAAATCCATATATTGATGTTTTCTTTAGATAGAAATCCATTTATTTTTTGTTTAAAATAAAGACATTTTGCTACAGCAGGAGGTCAGCATGTGTAATTTATTCCATTAACGGTGGCTCCAGAAGTGCTGTGGTGTCGTCCCTGGACACTTAACATTCCTTCAGTCATCACGAATTTTATTAATGGCATCTGTAAGTGACCTATATCAGCTTCTATCACGCATGAAATTGAGTGTATGCACTGTTAAATAAAGAACACATTTTTTTGCTTCAGCTGCTAAATATTCTTTTTATCTTTCTTGTAAGTCAACTCAAAAGGCTACGACATTTAGGCCAATCTTGGACAATAATCATACCGTTACAATTCATCAAATAATTTTTATAACATCTTGATTTGACAAATTACTCCTCAAGTGCCCTCTGAAAAGACACAAGTTGGTAAAGTGTAAATGACAAATTGTCTTGTAAATGCCCTTTATATGTACAAAATTCTGAAATGCCTTTTAAAAAGATAAAATTTGTCTGACTCTTCAGTGCCCTCTAAATAGACAAAAGGCGGTCAAGTGCCCTATCAATAGACAAAATCCCTCACGGTTCCTCTAAATGGTCCTTAAAAAGAGACGTGCCCTCTTAAATTTTGACAAAGGTCAATATGTTAACAGACAAAATTGACCTGTTATCTCTCAAGTGCCTTTAAATAGACAAAATTTTACAAATTGGCTCTTAAGTGCCGTCTTTATCTACAAGATATGCCAAGTGGTCTCTAGCTTACCTAAATGGACAATAGATGATAAATCCCCCTCCATACTGCCTTCTCAGTGGAAAACAAGTGATAAATTGCCCTTCCTTTAGTAGGCAGGGTCTCCACTCCGTGGATGTAGCTACTTATCTAAGAGTGGAGAAAATGCTATAAGATCTTTGGTATGTAAAGGTAATTTTCACTGACATGCGCCTTTGTGTATCTTTGTTAAATAAGTTGTTAAATGGTTTTGTTAATTCCTTGTCTGCTTTTACAGACATGTAGTAGGTATAGTTGTAACAAAAAGGTTGAAATTTCTAACTGTTTCACTATAAATTGAAAAACAAATGATAACTTTTTGAACAGCGGTGCCCCACACTGCACATAGTGGGTGCCATTTTAATCATTTTTGTCCCAGTCCCTCAAACATCCTGCATCCAACACTGTGACAAAGTAAATAGATCAAAATCAAGAAGAGGACTAGAAATGAATCTATGTCTAATTATTCAATATACAATCAAAATTACTGCATTTCCACTGATGCTCCTCAGTTCATATAAGAGCTGAAAAAAAAAATACTGTAAACTGCACATCAGCCAACAGGGAGTGCCACTGAACTGTAGGATGTCTCAGACATACACAGAGGAGGACCTATCACCTTTAGGACACAGCTCTCAACACTGATTGAGGTTCGGATTCAATTTCACTCTCATGATCCTCATTCATAAAGAGGGAGCCTGATCCCACTGATCTGAAATCTGTAACACCTGCAGAGATTTAAGAGGATCAGAGCTGGATATGCCGGAGAGTGCTGACTGAGCAGGAGGAGCTGCTGCTGTGTGTTTTTGTGTGTGTCCAAGCAGAACAAATTCCACTGATGTTCCGCTAACGGTCAGGAAAATGATAGCCTGTGTCCTAAAAAAGAAAAAGAAGTGTCAACAGAGTGATTTGGGACTGGTGGGTCTGCTCTAACAGATTAACTGAAGGTTGTCCAAACCCACTTTAAAGAATCTCGTCTCCCAGCAGAGTGGTCGAATAAGAAGGATGAGTGACTCTGCTGCTCCTCTTCTCAGCCAAGTCTAATCCACAAATCCTTATCAGGGTCACTGAGACTCACTGACACTGTTGGTTACAGTCGATGCCTGCAGGGGACACTTGTCTGGCTATATTTTGATAATACCTCTCTTTTCCCTTTAGTGTCAATAAAATAAATCTCCAGATGCTCTGAGCGGTAAGATTAGATACAAAAAAAACCCCCGGCATCATCCTCCAGAAATGGACTTCTTACAATACCACATGTAAAAGGTAAGTTTAGTTAAACTGAATGGATTGTACATCAATAATTTGCTTGGTTTTGAGTCACATGATGCAGTTAGTTTCTACAAAGATTTGATTCAAATTTGCTGATGGGGTCTAGGAGTGCAAAGCTCTGGATAAAACAATCTCACACACAAAAAAAGTACCTTTACCTTTTGTATGCTTATCTTTGAATCAGCTGTATCAAACTATTTTAAAATGAAAGAAGTCTAACCAAGAATCGTGAATACATTGAATCTAATAAACTTCAGATATCAAAATATTACTTTTGATTAGGATCATGGTTACTATTTGTTGTCGTTCGAATGGAGAATTTAGTCTAGAGGATGCATGCCAGGTTGATATGCATATATTCCTGGTTCTTTAACTTTGGGGGTCAAAGAGTAGCGAAACAACATTTCATGACTCCTCTGTTGGCTTGTTTTCTTATTAAGATCCTTCATTTCTTAGAAAATAGAATTGGTGCCTTTCTCTTAGGATGAAGTTGATGTTTTACCATTCTGTTTTATTTTATCAACAGAGGAGAGAACCAAGTATTCATATTCTATATACTTGAGACAATTTTCTCTGAAGTGATTTTTAAATGAGACTTGACTATGTCTATTTATAAAGTTATTGCAGTTTAATTTTGTCTTTCTCCTAAGAGTTCCTAGAGTTTTCAGTGCTGAAAAACACACAAATAACAAAATGCCTGTTTATGAACTTAAAAAAAACTGAAACAGGCCAGCAGAAGACCGAAAACACCTTTTCCATCATGAAAGCTTTCAGTGTGGCTCTTTGCTTTTATAAAGAAATGCGGTCAAGTTCTGATAAAACTGCTGCTGTACTATAGCTTCTGTACATCTGAGCTAATACTGGCAGTATAACTATTTATGGTTGGCACAACCATTGCGGATCGGTGCTTTTAAAGATGGATTTGCCTGATGTCAGTCTGGCAAATCCATTTACTTTCCAAGGCTAACAATTTACTGTTAAACAGCAGGATCTGATTTTCCTCAGGAAACACCACTTACCCACAATACAAAATCAACAAAGAGTTAATGCTTTGTCAGCTGGTGGTGACAAAGTTGGCACAAAACAAAAAGGTCCTTGCAGAACTTTAAAAAACTAGCTTATGATTTCAGCTTCCAATTTGCAAATCATATAGCAAGAGGATGGCTGTATCTTTTTAGATTTGGTAGTGAATGCTAATGGACTGTTACTGGAAAGGTTGGAGTCAATTTAACATTACAACTGACTCGACATTTCAAATACCAAACATTTCAGAATTGACTTTTAAGTCCTAAAGTGTAATTTAACTCAATTCTGAGTGAAATGGTCCTCAGTGTTGTAGTAACTTAAACACTGGTGTTAATCCACCAGTGTTACTCGTCTGATCTAAGCTCCACCCACTGCGATTTGTTATCTGAAGGGATGTGTGGTTCAGGTGTTTAGATGCCTTTTATATGCGTTTAGTTGTGTTTGGATGTTGCCTGTTGTACAACTGATTCTTGCTGGGGTTCTTTTACTAATGTTTCTGGTAGATTCATGTTGTTTTTGATGTGAAACACATTTGCACTATGAGTGAAGTTATCGACTAAGTTAGAGCTACTGTCTGTGACCTCAGGGGCTCCTGGATGACAGTAGCACACATTGCTATGAGGTTGACTCTGCTTTTTTGGCAGAGGAAGATCATCCTGCTACAGATTTTCAAAAGTAACTGAAGCTCTGTCATACTGTAAACACAACTGGCAACACAACAGAATCACACTGAACACGCCTACATACAAAGATTTCATCAACGTGCCCCCTACTGGCAACAGAAAGTGGCATAAATTGGTCATATCTTCATTCCACTTACTGTGTGTAACCTATTAAGCTAAACGTAGACATGTTTCATTTATGTAGGCTATGTCTCACTGACCATTATGACATCTCGCCCATTTGACAGGAAATTAGTGTAAGCCTCATACCAAACATCTAATTGCCTTCCAATGCATATTTATGACCATTGTCTGCCCCTCTACATATTCAAAGGTTACTTTTATTGTTTTACTGCAGCGCACCCTACTGGTGAGAGGAAGTGATACAATTGGGCCATTTCTTTATTCCTTTTACTGAGCTGAACCTTTAAAGTTCAGACTTTGAGAGTAATGGCTCAAAATTTGTTCACAACACTGACATATCTTATTTAAGGACACCTTACTGCTGATGGTAAGCATTTCAGTATCTCCCCAAGAAATCATAATGCACTGACTGTGTGAATGGATGTCTGCTATATAGTGTAAAGGGGCTTTGGGTGGTCAAAACACCACAATAGCACTGTACATGCCAGTCTGTTTACTACATTAACTATTTTCGTATCACAGATTTTGACTAAGAGAAGTGATCAATAAAGAATAGCTGACCTTTAAATCCATCAGAGGCTCTCATCCACCTGTGAAGCAGCTGTAACATAAACAGGAGCTTCATAAACATGAGGCACATGTAAAGTAGCTGCATCACTAAAAATCCAAACCTATCATTTATTTTTGCAGGACCAACCACTGCTATGAGCACCTCAAGCATCCTCACAGGGCCACCTCACGCTGCTGCACAGCTCATCTCAGAAAGAGAGGAGCCCAGCAAGAGCTGCCTGTAAGCTTATTCAAAGAGTGCACAAATCATCAATGAACGCATAACAAATAAGACGTGAGTGCTAATTGCCTTGATGTGTCACGTGCTCTGTATGTCCCTGATGTATTCCTCCATGCAGTCCTCCTCATCAGCTTAATATGAATAACAGCAACAACAACGAAGAGTGAGTGTTTCCAGAGTCATTAAAAGATAAGTGAAGTCCTTCTGTAACACTTTGATGCTTTCTTAGAGTCATTACAGTAAGGCCGATTAAATGTGTTCATTAATCCTTTTTCCAGTGAGAAAAAGAAGAAAAGGAAAACGGAGAAGGAGTAATTATACTTGATTTCACATCTGTTAGCTAATGCTGTAAAAGAAATATAGGATCCTAAGTGTTTTCAAATGCATGTTACAGGAAGGAGGAAGAAAAGGAAAAAGAGGAAAAGGAAAAAGAGAAGAAGGAAAAAGAGAAGGAAAAGGAGAAGGAAAAACAAGAGGACAAAGATAAGTATGTGCATCACACAGTGCGACTTCCTCAAACCCATTTCCACAATATTCTATCTGCATTTCTTCTCTCTGCTCTCATAGGCCCAAAGAGCTGTTTGTCATTAATCCTGCTGGGAGTTTGTATTACAACTGGCTCTTCATCATCACTCTACCTGTCATGTACAACTGGACCATGATCATAGCCAGGTGACTCTGAAAACGACGCCTACATTCCCTTCACAACAGCTATTCTTATGTGTCCTCTCATTATGCCACCCATTAGATTATCCTGCAAATCATTAAGATTTTCTCTGTGGGCTGACTTTGTATAGAAAAATATCCTCATTCTTTTAAAGCCTGTGGTAAATCCAGCTTGAGCCAATTTGAATACCCTGCAATAATTGATCCTACATTTTTCATAATTAGTCGAGACTAGAGAACCTGCTATAACATCTGCTGAGGCAGAAACACAAAGTGACACTATGGTGAATGTCCTCGGCATAATTCATTTAATAAATGTCTTTTCCTGCACACAGGGCCTGCTTTGAGGAGCTGCAGCACAACTACATCATTTACTGGGTCATTCTGGACTACACGTCGGACATCATCTACCTAGCTGACATGTTTTTCAGGACCAGAACAGGTAAATCTGACTGCTGCTTCTATATCTGCATAAAAGTTTTAGAATGCTTGTTTTTGTTCTAAATCTGTCTCCAAACAACATATGCCTTTATGTACAAATGAATACATCAGCAGCTGCTCTTGTTTCTCTTTGTCGCGGTTCGCATCAAAATATCCCTTTAATGAATGTGACGGGAATTAAATCAAAAGGCAATGCAAGAAAATGTTTTCTAGTCCTCAACTGCAGCATAATAAGAAGCTTCCAGAGGCTAAACTTTACTTTAACTACAAGGCATACTTTTGAAAGTTTTGTCTTAACAGCACAATTTCTTCTTTATGCGTTATTTTCCCTTATAAGAAACGTCAGTGTTGGGAATCATAAAAAAGGAAATTTTGTCCTAAAAGACTGACTGTGCATGGAAAATAGCCACTATATTTCACTAAGTTGCTTGGCTCAAGCCTAAAATTAACTTCACTGAACCTGAAAATGTATTTCTGCACATAAAGTAAGAGCAGCCATGAGTTTTGTCCTTTAGCCTTCCCTTCAAATAGATTAAAATAGTAATTATCTTACTGTCAGTGTGAACAGAGAGAAGAATCAAAAAGAGCTGGGACCCTTTTGGTTGGAGATATATTTTATAAATTAGTTAGTTGTCCAGCTTCATAATGAATGTTCCAGTAAATATACTTGCCTGCTTGGCACATATTACTGGAGGACACCACTAGAGGGCACACAAGACAGCTCAGGCTGTTTACAACTATCTGATGTGTGAGATGTAAACTACAAAAATGGATGTTAATTCTGACATCAGAACTCAACTCAAAATTACATGAAATATCAACAGTAACATCAGGTCAGCTCAGACCAGTGACTGTTGGTCAGAACACACTGTCTTCACTTCATTTCTCTAACATTTTCCTCCACGAACAGATGTAATGGCCCGGTGTATTGGTTTATTAGTGACCATGTTAATTGGTGACTTTCAGCCAGCCGTGTTCAGATACTCACCAGATATATGCTTAATGAAAAACAAACAAAACTAATGCAATTGCTATGAGTAAAAGCTGCCACTCAAAGAATGGCGATTTCATCATCTTTATTGTAAATTAATTTAAAGTGGAAGTAAAGTGCATTAATATGAGTGTTATACTATACATGTATGATCAATTTACATTCTAGCTGAATAAATCAGTTTAAAAGGAGAAAATCTTTTGACTATTTGAAATGACTCAAAGTAAGGATGTTTTATTGACCAAAAATGTTTTTGAGTTTTTGTTGACTAAATCTAGGCAAAAACTTTATAGAGCTTAGATGATTAAATTGACTAAAATTACATTTTGATAATATTTTCATTTAAAGACCAAGCCCAAGTCGAAGTAGTTGCCAAAGTTTCCACTGTTGCTCAGGAGTCTCTTTCATAATTTACTTTTTCCTTGTTGTTTAACAAGTTTTTGAGTCAAAGATAAGAGGATCAGTAATGAACTGGTTTCAATCTGCAACTTCACCCCTGGATGCCACAAAATCTTTTTACAATGGTGAATGATTGTTTTCATATGTGTTAAACTTAATGTCTCATTTTATAGCAATCATGATTCACAATGGATCTAATCAGGCCCTTTAGAGACACTGATTAAGAGGGAATTGAAACTAATCACAATATGAGAATAATTCTTGAGCAATACAGAGAACAAAAACTCTTAATTGCAATAGTCTTACTGCACTGCGGGGCCGGAAACCAATTTACTTTTAGAGGCCTTCATCCCCACTAATGGAACCAGCTGTATCTTAATGTTGTATTCTGAACTTGAGCGTCCACCATCTGTGTGAATTAAGGGTAATTAGGTAAGGGGTATTGCAGAGTCAGTGGGTAGTTATATTATAATGGAACCCCGACAGGGTAAGAAGGATCAAAAGGACAATTGGGCTTTTTCCTCCCTGAAATTTTTTCTAATGTGGCAATACCAAGAGAGTTTTGTGTTAAATTAAATATGAATGAAATGACAGTATGATCTCATTCTTTTGGTCATTACTCAGAGTTCAAGACCACAGGTGAGTGTTAGCATCGATCAGTAGAACAAAAGCCTTGCCTCCTGGCTCAGCTCCCTCTTCACCATGACAGTACGGTACAGCAACACTGCTGATGCTGCAGCAATCTCACGGTCTATTCTACCCTTGCTCATGAACATGACCCTGAGATGTTTGAACTCCTTCACTTGGGCCAAAGACTCACTCCCCACCTGCTGGGAGCGATCCATCATTTTCTGGCAGTGGACCATGGCCTCAGACATGGAGGTGCTGACTCTCATCCCAACTGCTTCACACTCAGCTACAAACCACCCCAGTGTCTGTTGGGGGTCCCCAGTTAAGGAAGTCAGCAGAACCACATCATCTGCAAAGTGCAGAGATGAAAGTCAAAGTCCCCTGCACTGGAAACAACCAGAAAAAATAAAAACATCATTCACATTGGGACATGAGGACAAAGAAGGATCCCAGGGAAAAATCACCCTAGTTGCATGTGGCAGTCACATTTAGGTTACATACACACTAATCCAAATCAAGCCTAAAGGATGCACAGCAAATAAAAAAGAAAAAAAAAAGGAAAACCACCACTCAAGACAGCAGCACAACCATCTTCAGCCATCAGCACTAAAAGGACAAAAGGGCAAAACAAGTGGCTTAAGAAAATTACTTTTTATATATATACACTATATTGCCAAGAGTATTCACTCACCTGCCTTGACTGCATATGAACTTAAGTGACAACCCATTCTTAATCCATAGGGTTTAGTATGACTTCGGTCCACCCTTTGCAGCTATAACAGCTTCAACTCTTCTAGGAAGGCTTTCCACAAGGTTTAGGAGTGTGTTTATGGGAATTTTTGACCATTCTTCCAGAAGTGCATTTGTGAGCTCACACACTGATGTTGGAAGAGAAGGCCTGGCTCTCAGTTTCTGCTCTAATTCATCCCAAAGGTGTTCTATCAGGCTGAGGTCAGGACTCTGTGCAGGCCAGTCAAGTTCATCCACACCAAACTCTCTCATCCATGTCTTCATGGACCTTGCTTTGTGCACTGGTGCACAGTCATGTTGGAACAGGAAGGGGCCATCCCGAAACTGTTCCCACAAAGTTGGGAGCATGGAATTGTCCAAAATCTCTTGGTATGCTGAAGCATTCAGAGTTCCTTTCACTGGAACTAAGAGGCCAAACCCAGCTCCTGAAGAACAACCCCACACCATAATCCCCCCTCTACCAAACTTTACACTTGGCACAATGCAGTCAGACAAGTACCGTTCTCCTGGCAACCGCCAAACCCAGACTCGTCCATCAGATTGACAGATGGACAAGCGCGATTGGTCACTCCAGAGAAGGCGTCTCCACTGCTCTCGAGTCCAGTGGCGGCATGCTTTGCACCACTGCATCTGACGCTTTGCATTGCACTTGGTGATGCATGGCTTGGATGCAGCTGCTTGGCCATGGAAACCCATTCCATGGAGCTCTCTATGCACTGTTCCTGAGCTAATCTGAAGGCCACATGAAGTTTGGAAGTCTGTAGCAATTGACTCTGCAGAAAGTTGGCAACCTCTGCGCACTATGCACCTCAGCATCCGCTGACCCCGCTCTGTCATTTTACGTGGCCTACCACTTCATGGCTAAGTCACTGTCATTCCCAGTCGCTTCCACTTTGTTATAATACCACTGACAGTTGACTGTGGAATATTTAGGAGCAAGGAAATTTCAGGACTGGACTTGTGCACAGGTGACATCCTATCACAGTACCACCCTGGAATTCACTGAGCTCCTGAGAGTGACCCATTCTTTAACAAATGTTTTTAGAAACAATCTGCATGCCTAGGTGCTTGATTTTATTCACCTGTAGCCATGGAAGTGATTGAAAAACCTGATTTCAATTATTTGAATGGGTGAGTGAATACTTTTGGCAATATAGTGTACAACTAAAATAAATGCCCCAAATTTATGTGGCTGGCAGCCACCAAACTGCATTAGATACAAGATGTTTGAGATGTTTGTTCCTGCTGGTTCAAGTGAATAACAGACAAGCACTCCAGCAATTAGCCTACCCCCTGATCTTACAGTGAACGTAAGAGCACAGCTGCCTGGCTCTGTGCAAGAGCAGAGACAGAAGTTGGGGGATGGAATCTACTGTGTTCTGGCACAAATATCTCTGTTATGATATTGGCCATAGGCCACTGTGGCTGGAAGGTTTTGGAAATTTACCTCACAATGTACAAAAACACAGGATGTAGTTAACTTTCAATGTAGGTAGTGACATCAGCTAACAACAGAACGTACTGAGAAGAACTGAATTGATCAGATTTTATATCATTGTAGCGTTATGGAGGGTCGGGGGAATTCCTCATAGTGACTGGTTGGGGCTATATTTGCCCTGCCCAAATTAAACCAAGCCAGGGAAGAGGTGAGCAACTTTCCAGCAGTCTAAATCCAAAATTCAGTCACACATAGATCTCAGTGTCTTTTTTTCCATGTTCATACCAACCTTATTCCAACATATCTAGTGTTTTGAGACACACATTTTGCATTTCACTCCAAGGGGCCTTAAATGATTAGAGTGACTGGTTCAGCACAAATCACTGTGGTACTTGGGTGAGGTTTTCTGCCTTCACAAATAAAATCTGTTGACATTTTCTTTTCTATTCACCATCTCAAACCACTGTCAAATCCCTTTTTTAAGTTCCATTTGATCTTTACTTGATGTTCCATTTTCAATATTGCGGACTGCTCTGTCAAAGCAACAACCTTTTTCTCACTCTCTCTTTCTTCCTCAACGTTTTCTTCGCCACAAAAAATCATGTCAAAAGAAATCTTATTTTTTATGTTTGATATAATCAGTTAGCTTTTGTAGTCTATGACCACAACAGCATCCTTTACAACAGTCTTTTTTTTTTTTAAAGCGGCTGCCAATCAGAATAAGCATTTAACACAGTATGCAATAAAGCTGAAACAGGGAACACTTGACTTCCATCTTGTCCTCTGGTGGATGCATACTAAGTGTCAAATTTTGTTCCTCTTTGATTGCAGGTTACCTTGAGCAAGGCTTAATGGTAAAAGATGAGAAGCTTCTTAAGGATTGTTACATAAACAGTTTCCAGTTTCGTCTTGACGTTGTCTCCATGCTGCCAACTGATGTCCTCTATCTGTACTATGGCCTTGACTACCCAGAGATCCGCATTAACAGGCTGCTCAGAATTGGCCGCATGATGGAATTCTTCACAAGAACAGAGACCAAAACCAACTACCCCAACATCTTCCGTATCGCAAATTTAATCATGTACATTCTCATCATCATCCACTGGAATGCTTGCTTCTACTTCTCCTTCTCTAAATCCATTGGTTTTGGTTCTGATGAATGGGTTTACCCAGCTCTGGATGATCCTGAGGAGCCTGAGTTTGGACAGCCCATGAGAAAGTATGCATTCAGTCTCTACTGGTCCACGCTGACCCTGACGACCATCGGAGAAACCCCACCACCAGCCCTGGACTCTGAATTTTTCTTCCATGTCATTGACTTCTTAGTTGGTGTCCTGATCTTTGCCACCATTGTAGGAAACATCGCCACCATGATCTCCAATATGAACGCAGCCCAAGCTCAGTTTCAAGCCAGGATTGACAACATCAAGCAGTACATGCAGGTAGATCAAAGACTGTAGATAAGGGGGTGTACTAGTTTTCTTTTAGGAGTGTGGCCAAAGGGGGATTGCCTTAATATGTAACTGGTGATGCTGAATAGTTTGAAAGCTGAAGAGCAAATAACCCTTCTTCACTGTTTTATCATTACCTCAGTGAACACTTCCTAAAGAGTTTTTAGACTTTAGTCATTAGTTTCAAAACTTCATGGTGTTCAGCATGATGTTGATTTTGTAAATTATAGTCTAGCTCAGCAGGTCTAAATGATAAAGCAACAAGTGTTTTAGATTTGACAACATGTGCTTGACATATCCCTAAGTCCACACCTGTTATTTAAGACAGACATGTAATATGATCTCATAAAGATAAAAAAAAAAAATCCAAGATGGGGTGAAAAAACGGCAACCTTCAAGTATTAAACATAGTAGTGCACAAATCAGTAGATCCTGTCACAGAAGTGCCTTGGTGCACTATCATTTGCCCATAGTGTATAGACCTATTTGGACAGATAGACTCATTGAGAAATATGGCCGTATGGCTCAGGGATTGGTTATACAAAGATTTGATTAAAAAAAAAAAAAAATACGTAGACTTATTATTGTGTGATTTCAAATTATGATACAATAGGATATGATGACACAACATACTACAATGCCATGATACAATATGACAGGATATATGATACCACACAATACAGTGATACAATATGATATGATGATATAAGATAATACAGTACTACAGTACAATATAATATATAGTAGGATACTATATGATACAAAGATACAATAAGATACGGTACACTGTATTGTCTCTTGGGGGTCATCCTTCTTGGACTCCCAAGTACTGCACAAACAGGCTTGCCCAAAAAATTGGCTGAGCCCCTGAAAACGAGTGGAGGAATGGGTCCTCCCCAGTTGTGATTTATTCAAAATGCCAATGCTTGTGTGTTAGATCAGTAGCATTGGTGCTAGCATCCTTGCTAACAGTTACCTCATTATAGAGCTGAAGCTACAATTGGGTCCGATGTTGAAACTGTTTAATAATGCAACTTTTTAACATCTTTTTTCCACTTTTCCACCAATTTTTTTTGTCACCAATAAGCCCTTCTTGCCAATTTTTTCACTTTTAACCAACTTTAACCACTTTTCTCTCCACTTATAACCAGTTTTGCCACTTTTATCCCATTTTGGCACTTATTGCCAGTTTCAATCAGTTTTTGCCACTTATAGCCACTTTTAACCCAACACTTTTCTTGTCACTCATAACACTTTTCGTGCCACTCTCAACCCATTTTTGCCATGTATTTGCAACTTTTAAGATCGACTGACTGATACATACTTTATTCATCCAGAGAGAAATTCAATTATTTATAACCACCCCCCCCCCCCCACCCCCCGCTTTTAACCCATTTTGCCATTTTCTTGCTTCCAGTCCAAAATGTACGTAACCAATTCTAATCACTTTTCTTGTTACTTATTACACCGTTTTGCCCCTTTTAACCCATTTTTGCCCTCATTTTGCTGGTTTCAACCCATTATAGCCAGTTTTCGTATCACTTATAACACCTTTTTGCCACTTTCAACCCATTTTTACCACTTATTGAAACGTTTGAGATAGATTGACTGATAGATACTTTATTGATCCAGAGAAATTCAAGTATTTGTAACCTTCGTTACCCCACTTTTTACACATTTTGTCACATATTGGAACGTTTAACCCATTTATACCAACTTTTGCCACTTCTAATTAATTTTTGCCACTTTTAACCCATTTTCCCCACTTATTTGCATTTTATAACCCATCGTAGACACTTTTTTATCACTCATGACTAGTGCTGAACGATTCAGGAAAATAATCTAATTGTGATTTTTTTTTTTACCCAAAGTTGCGATTAAGATTTGATATGCGATTATCTCTGAAGTTCCTCATTTCATGTACTTTCCAACAAAACTAATCAACAATTCATTCTATACTATTGCAAACACGATATTAGATAAAACCAGGGCTGAACAATTTTGCAAAAAAAAATCTAGGCTAGTTGTGATGATTTTGGCTTATTTTGTAAGTTGGATATGAACTGTTGTATTAAAGGGAATGATAATTTTTATACAATTCTCACATTTAATAAGAAAAACATACAAAAATGAAGTAAATATGATTTTTTTTTGTACACTATTCTCAAAATATGCCACTAGAATGATTGCATGATGTGTAATGCACAATGTTTCTGCTGCAAAAGAAAGTTTTAAACTGGTATTTTGACACAAATTTCAGGTCAAAGAAACATTGCACATTCTGCCATTTGAAAATTGCAGCAGGTCATATTGCGATTTAATCTATTTTGCGATTAATTGCCCAGCCCTACTCACGACCCCTTTTTTTGCAACTTTAACCTACCATTTCTAAAAACTTTTTGCCAGTTATAACCCATTTTCATTTTTTGCCACTTTAAATCATGTTTTGCTGCTTTTAAAAAAACACTTTGAACCCATTTTGACCACTCAATTTTGCATGACTCTCTAATTATCTTCTTCACTTATTCTTTCTCCACTAAAGTTGTCAGTTTCTTCTCCTTTTTTTCTGGCATGCTGATGTCTGACATTACTTTCCAAATGGTTTAGTTCAGTGTGCCCATCCACATTTATTACTATCTGAAAAAGGTAATTCTGTTTTTAAGAAAAGTGGTTTACAGCTTAAAAAAGGAAATAGAAACCAGGTTGTTACAGGAATGAAAATATCCTACCTGGGCCACCAGTGCAAAGCATAGACAATCATTCAAATATAAAAGAGTTTATAAGGATTTATAAGTACGAGCTTTATTACATGTTTTTATTCATCTGTTTTCAATTATCAGTTTTCTGTTAAAAATATTTTGAATGTTTGTATTTTTCTTTTTTTCTTAGGTCCGAAAAGTCAGCAAAGAACTGGAGTTGCGAGTCATTAAATGGTTTGACTATCTGTGGAATAATGGCAAGGCACAGGATGAGAGAGAGGTCCTGAGGTATCTTCCAGATAAACTAAAGGCTGAAATTGCAATCCAAGTCCACATGGAGACCCTGAAGAAAGTTCGTATTTTTGCAGACTGTGAGGCCGGTCTTCTGATCGAGCTGGTGCTCAAGCTAAGGCCTCAGGTGTTCAGCCCCGGGGACTATATCTGCAAAAAGGGTGATATTGGCCGGGAGATGTACATCATCAAAGATGGAAAACTCGCAGTGGTTGCTGATGATGGAGTCACACAGTTTGTTGTGCTCGGAAGTGGGAGCTACTTTGGTGAGATCAGTATCCTTAATATCAAAGGAAGCAAAGCAGGCAACAGGCGGACAGCCAATATCCGCAGCATTGGATACTCAGATCTCTTCTGTCTGTCCAAAGACGACCTGATGGAGTCACTGATTGAGTACCCAGATGCCAAAGGGATGCTGGAGGACAAAGGCCGGCAGATCCTATTGAAAGATGGTCTAATCGACCTGGACCCAGCAAACATCATGCCTGAGGCCAAAGAGCTGGAGGAGAAGGTTAATAAATTGTACAACACCATGGACCTGATGCAAACCAAGCTGAAGAAGATTCTGGGAAATTACAAGAACACTGACAAGATTCTCAGACATCGAATTGCAAATCTGGAGCACCTGACAGGAGAGGAGGTGGAGGATGAAGATTGGGAAGGTGGAGGTGGGGAAAAGGAAGAGAAAGAGGTTGAAGAGGAGAAAAAGGAAGTTGAGGAAAAAGGGGCAGCCATAAAAGAAGAAGAAGGTAAAGCTGAAGAGGAAAAATCGGCAGAGAAGGAAGATGAGAAAACTGCAGAGAAAGAGAAAAAATAGATCTTGTCTAACTTGGAACAACATTATTTTTATACTGATTTTATTCACAAATGACTGAAGAATCAAAGAAAACGTGTCAGAAATACCTCTTGGAACTTGTTAGTACTGCCATTGTATTTACATAAAAAAATAAACAAGAATTATAGTGACAAGCATGACAATATTGACATTCGCTGCAAATAAAATTGAATTTAGCTCCTTCAGTGTGTGTGTTTATGAAGTTTAATGCTTTTACTGTTAAATGAAACAAAAGAAAACAAGGCATCAATTACAAGATGCCACTGAAACACATTGCAGGTATCTTTCCTATTTTCCACCTGATCCAGTTTTCATTTTCAGGTCCAACGCTCACAATCTTTAAACAGCAAATTAATTTGTGTTTCTGTTTGCACCCAAGGGTGAGTTTGGCTTAAAAGGAGGAGTTGTCAGGCACATATAGGCACATTCTTATCATGTGAATGCAGAAAAAAACTGCACCTTTGATCACCTAAGTGCACTCACTAGAGTGTGTATTCTGTTTGATACAACAGGAATCACATTCAGAGGAGCATGCACTTACAAACTTTCATGTAACAGTGAGTTAAATTTATGATAAAAGAGTGCTTTCATACCTTTAGCTTGTTTGCTTTGGCCCATGTCAGATAATGACATGATAAATTGTTAATTTTTTCCTTCGCCACAGTTTCTTATTCCCACTAAACAAATGCCATGTATAGCCTTCTAGTCATACGTTGTGTCCAAGATGCTAGTTAGCAAGTTAATTATTTAAATATATTCTTCTTATTGTATTTCTATTACTTTATACCAGATATAATTAAATTACCTGGTAGCTGTATTGTTATCACTTCTACAGCTGCTGCCCCTTAGATTACCTGGACAAAAAAATCAGCATGCTGTTGAAGTTAAAGTCCCTGTTAAGTGACAAAAAAAAAAAATCTGTATTTTAGGTTTGTTGTATGATCGGCCATTGTGTTAATAACCATCAGGTCGAATTTCAGTTAGGAAAAACATCTCTAAGTTTATAAAATTTAGCCTTTAAAGTCAGAAAATAAGAGGCTGTAATATCCACTCTGATGGTGTGGGCATGTCAGTTGTATGAACCAAAGCAACGCCCACACGCAAGAAATTCATTGTTTGAATGTGCATCATCCCAATAAAGTGAAAAAAAAAAAAAAAATAAAGAAAATAACACATCCATTTCCTAAGAGGGCATGCGGAAAATTTCTAATACTGTCCTATGGAGGTCTAGTCTGGATGTCCAAATGCATTGTCACTGCAAGAACTCCTCTGATACTTATCATCATGAATTTCTGTCCTAGGATGGCTAAGGCAAGGCCCATGTTATTCTGTCTCTAGTTGGCTAGTACTCAATGCCTTCACACTGGTGAGAATATCAGGATGAGTTAATTAAAGGTTGAATAGGGCAGGTCATATTTTGTGGTTCCTTCTAATATCTAACGACCCAAACGGAGCTTGCAGCACTTTTTTCTATTAGCTTGCTTGCCTCATTATCATATTTAATAATGATAATGTAATGATCCTTACTGCTTGAAAACAGCTGCAGAAGTTGAATGACAAATTGCAAATGCAAAAGGCTTATTATAGGTCATTTGATGTGAAAGACAAGACTATAGCACAGGTTGTTTTACCTTTGCGGGATGGCTTTCTAAAATATGTCAAATCATCTGAGAGTTCTCATATCACAGACTGATTTTTCTGGTGTGCTCCAACCCATTTAATGTGCCAGATTTAAAAAAAAAAAAAAAAAAGTCTTTCACTTCACTCTTTTCTGTTGTTGCCAGGCATCCAGTTGGCAGC
This sequence comes from Cheilinus undulatus, assembly GCF_018320785.1. Classification (NCBI taxonomy): domain Eukaryota; kingdom Metazoa; phylum Chordata; class Actinopteri; order Labriformes; family Labridae; genus Cheilinus; species Cheilinus undulatus. The sequence continues at coordinate 34,615,342 of NC_054868.1, read as the reverse complement.
AAGAAAGATTCACTCTTAAGTTATATCTTGGACTTGTAGTGTCTTTCACAATTAGGTTGACAACATATGTTGAAACCTATGAAAACAAAGAAGATGGATGGTCCAGGACACCTTTGAGAGAAAGAACGGGAAATTTCCATTGATAAAAAAACCCCATAAATGTGAAAAGAAGATCTCAGTCTCAACTACAACTCCTGGCTAGCTTAAAAGCTAACAACAACTAGCAGTAACTGCAACAGAAAACTGCCTGATCAACAGGAGACTACTGAATGCTATCAACTGAGGTGATATGGGGCGCCGCGTATGGCCCGGCGCTCCATCACTAGCAGCAAAACAAAGAACTAAACTTACACTTGAACTGACAGTGTCCCCTCTGAGTTTACATCTTTCCTGATGGACATTATCCGGAGAACGGGGTGCTCAGAGACTGACAGGAGGAGGATGTGGAGCAGCACAACACCTACAGCCAGTGGAGAGGAGGCAGCGACGGCATTGTGCAAGAAGGTGAAAGCGGGGCAAACAAGCCGGGTTGCAGGCTAGGCTAAGAGCTCCCCACACAAACCTGTCATACTGAGCATCTTTCTCCCAGATGTCTGCTCCCTCGCCAGCAGAATGGACAACGTGAGGCTGCAGATTTCTAACCACCGCTTGAACCACTGTGTTTGCTGCTACAGAGGAGACTGCCAAACGTAATTTTGTTACGTTTTTACAATGCAATGACAATAAACGACTATCTATCTGTCTCTGGGACATGTACATACATCATTGCTGCACTTCACTTGTAGCCTGAACTGAACAGCTTAAACTCAAAGCCAGACATCTGTGGGAACTTAATAAACATACTGCTACCTCTCTGTAACAGCTTTGAAGCTGAGCGTATGGACATTGATCATCTTTAGTGTTTGAATGTGTGGCACCAGCAGAGTCACATCAAAGCTCTAATGTGTTAAACAAGACTCTGATAAAAATCGAGGGAGAAGAAAAGAAGCAATTTGTGATAACAGGCAGGAACAATGGGTGAGATGTTGGTGATTTGTTGCCATTCTTTGATGCACTCTGTGCGTCATCTCTTTTGATCTGTCACTAGTCTAATTTCAAAATTGTTAAAGTGGTACATTCTCAAAGCAGATACAATAAACTGTTAACTGAGGAGAAGGCAATGACAGAGGAAGGCAGAGGCAATTATGGCGGAAGACATTAGCATGGATGCTGCTAAAGCGCCAGTTTCATCAGAACTTGATGACATTTCTTGATTAAAAGAAGAACAAAGAACAGCATTTAGTTGTTTTCAAAAATGACAGAAGTTGTGTACTGGCATGTCTACAGTCGCCGTGGTATGTGTTATGCAGTTCTTTATGGAGTTTACTCCTCGGTAGCAGCACACCTCAGTAGTGGCTACGTCACATGTTTTGTTGCTCTGATTGGCCTGTAAAGATATGACAGAACGTTCATCCAATCACTCTCTGGGTTTTTTTTTTTTTTTTTTTCAAATACACAAAGGTGCCAGGTTAATTCGAGACAAATTCCCTATGAAAGTTCACATTTGAAATCCGAGTTAAATTGTGCCACTGAAGGGATTTATGTGTCAACTCAAAAGGAAAAGAAGTTTAAGGAAACATTGTTAGATTGAGAATGTGTCAGGATTCTAAGGGATCGACATTCAACTCTTCATTCACTTATTTTGTGTGTCCTCAGATTACATCTTTAGTTTGTATGATTGTTCAAAGATGTTAACTTTGACTCGTGTTGAATTTTACAGTATCCTGTTAAATAATTGCCAGGGTATTGAAACATTTGAGGCATAGGACTGCTGGTTTTAAAGCGTCTGGGATTGAAAAGTTTTTGATGTCTTCTCTTTTTTAAAAGCTTGGCGTTTCTACTTTCGCCTAACCCTCAATTTCAAAACTGCAACATTACATGCCATCCTATCTCTGGGTCATAGAGCTTCTTTGGTGCCACTGGTGAAGAAAAGTTAACTTTTGATGGAGGAAACCGTTGAATTTTACTCAAAACCATACACATCCTTTCTAGAAGACATAATTTCACAGCAAAAGCTACCCTGGGAATATTTATGATTGTCTAGAGTTTCCAGGTTTCTTTCCATGCCATACTTAGCATGTGACTGCCAAACTCAAGACCAGGGAGGCGGACCTTAGCCAGGATACGCAGTCGCCTCAACCAGCTCGCTCTACTTTGGGTTCAACACGTCCTCCTCAGAGTGTTGTTGGATCATTTTTTTATAACATAAACATGTCACAAAACTCAAAGGCAAACTTAGAAACAGAAAATAAATGGGGGAAGTAGTCTTTTGTTTGCTCCAAACAATTCATCATGGGGTATGTAGCACCAAAATTCATGGTATTTAGTGGTATTACAAGTGTAATTTTTTATATGGTCAACGGCTGTCACTGCATGGCTGCAGCTTGGTTATAAATACGAAGGATTTGTATGTCTGAGTTAGGTGTGTGAAGGGCTATGGGTTTTTGACCATAAGAGCATGAGTTGTGTTTCATCTTTAAATGAAAGTTTATGTCATTGTTTGCTATCATGAACATTGTTTAGGTCATCGCTTTGGAAGATTAATCATTTGAACCTGTTTGAAACACACTACTGCCTGGATAACTGGCAGCAAACGACGCACACACACCTGCAGGTAAAGATGTTTACAACCTGTAGCCTATGCGTGTTAGCCAGGTCACTCCAGGATCAGGCAGCTCAGTAGCTCAGTAGTGGACTGATCTTCTTTAACAGGGTAGCTCTTGCCTTATAGTTGTCCTCTTGCACACCTGCCAAAGTTCCTCACATCCTTACCACTTGTAGCCCATTTATTCTTCTTCCTATACATAAACTTTGAGGACAAAATGTTTGTGTGTGCCTAGCATATCACACCCACTGACAGGCACCATTGTAGAGAGATGATCAATTTTATTCCAGTCACATGTGTTAGCTGATTGGTGTTGAAGTGCAAAGAAAACAAAATCACTCCCTTAAAAACAAAAAGGAGACAGAGTTGTCAATTAATATGCAACTTTCATCTGTACTAATACTTCTGTTTGCAAGTTTAAAGCTGTTGGGAATATACATGGAAAGTGCACATTACAAAAAAGCAATCAGACCTTGGGCTGTTTATCAGCATCAGCCATTTCTGCTTTAACTAAACTATCACAGACGGTGAGGTCAATAGGAAAAATTTGCTTTTATAGAAGCAGCATAAACCTGCATTATATTTTCATACTATGAATGTGCAACAGGTTTCCCTCTCTCCATTTCTAGCTCTTATCATTCACTCCCTTTCCTCTTGTCTAGAACTGTACAGCCTAGTCTACATTGTCTGAGTATTAATGTAAAATACCTTTTTTTGTTGTGAACTCAATTGTGAGAGCCGACAAAAGTGTCTGTGCAGACCAGCATCAGCATGTTGAACTGATGGAGCGCATGCTATTTATCCTGTTGAAATTGGTGCCTAAGGCTGATTTCCCAAAGGAGATATTTCTCGGTGAGAGTCACCGCTGGAGGGTCTCAGCTGTATTGAACAAAATTAGTAGGACAAATATTAAAAGAAGAGAAAGAAGCTTTATCTGATGTTAAAGACATGTAGGTAAGCCATACAACTTTTGATGCAGTGATTTCAAAGAAGTCACTATATGAAAGGTCATAATATAAACTAGGGCTGCAATCGGCACTGAAGGGCCCTCCGCGTGTGTCACAGCCGAGGTAGTGTGGGAATTTTTGGGTGTAAGAAACCTACGTAGTGTGCTGCAGCAGAGCACAGACAGCATGTCGATCCTCTAAGGACTGTCATTTATCAGGACATTATATGTTAGAAATGCCTCTGCTTTCTTGCAGTAGGTGGCACATTAGATATAGCATGTGGCATAAATTTGAACACACATGTACACATGAGGAGGAGCAGACCCAAAACATGTGAGATCTGATGCAAATCAGAAGTTTCATACAAGTTAAGGTGACTTCCTGTGAAATGGCGAGATAATGAATTACTCGCCCGGTTAGAAAGTGACAGGACCAATCAGCGACGAGGGGCAGTACTCTCAGGCGCAGGAGAGTCGTGACGTTAAGAAACAGCAGCAAGAGCTGGTGCGGTTATGGAGGAAGAGATTAGCGTGGATGCTGCTAAAGGGCCAGTTTTATCAGAACTTGACGACATTTCTCCGTTAAAAGAAGAACAAAGAACAGCAGTGTTTTCTTTTCAAAAACAACAAAAGTCGAGTACTTACATGTCAATAGTCGCCATGTTTCACGTTATTCCTGTGTAGCTGCCCACATGCAGCTTGATAGCAGCTACGTCACATGTTTTGTTGCTCTGACTGGCCCGTAGAGATGTGACAGACTGAACGTTCACCCAATCACCCTCCAAGTTTTTTTTTTCAAAGCCTCTGCCTTTTCTCAAACGTTTCCTATCGAAGCCTTCCCAGATGGATGTGTGAAACAAATCCATCTGGCGTGTCAGGTTAACAGAGATGGGCTTTCAGCCTAAATAGTGGATAGTACTAGTGCCATAACGGGGTGGAAATGCTGGATGCTATTCTCCTGTTTGTAAGTTATTGTGCTGTTAGACTGGCCTTGAGAAGACTCATTTAAGATGGAAAAGTTATATATTGTTGCTTCATTTTAATGTTTCAGCAGCAAACCAGCAGCTTTAAAATTTCTAATTCCCATAGAGTTATAACTGATGTCTGAAATCACTGCATGGGGCTTAGTATCAGACAATAGATAAACTACAGCTGAATGAAAAAACAGACTTTGCACCAAGGGAGGGTCTAGTAATCTTGCACATCAGGCATTTTCCTGGTGTGCTGGTGTTATTTATCTCGGTTATTTTTTTTTCTATTGCTAACTCACACACCACTTACACACAGCAGGAGAGGAGGCAAAGCTGCATTCACGATATTCACAACCAAACATATGACCCAGGGTCATTACAAATGGCCTTTTGGACTACTGTTCATGTGAAAGCGAGACATGGTTAAGTCAAATGTAAAGGCAGAAGGGGGTCTAAGCCCTTCTGAGGTGCATCACAGGCTAATCTTGGGCCAAAAATGATAAGTTCAGTTTTGCTGTTATTAAAATTCAAAAAGCTCAGGGCTATCTGGCTTTTATTTGTCTTTTTATAGAGCTGCCATCATTCCTTTCTAAAGGCAGGTGTATTTGGAATGCAAAGGAGTCAGTGCAAATAGAGGGAATACACAATAATATGTGTCTCAAAAGTATACTGCTTAGCTTGGTAATGGTTCAGGGGGAATAATTTGGTAGGGGGACACAGGGATCATGTACAGTTACATTGTGTTGGACCGGTTGTGGGCCAAGTGCTGCAGCCAAATTTTCTCTCCAGTTCAGTGCTGGGTGCACTGTAGTTTCTTGGAAACAAACAGGTCAAAACTGCAGACTGTTTTGGACAATGACTTTTATTATGAATTAATAAACCTTTTCTGACCTGTATTTATATTCCCATGACTGGTTGATGAGACTGAAGATACATCACTCCAAGTCGTTCATTTATTCATTTTTAATGGGTTGTGGACATAAATAAAGGCTTATGTGGCACAGAAAAATAAGACATAGTATATCAGACTATGAATACATGGACATTTGCAATTAGTTTTGGACATTTTAAGGGATTTAGTCACAAAAAAGATAAATTCCAAACTTCATCATAACACAACAAGACTGTGTCATTAATTTCTGTGTTTTAGATCCAAAGCAAGAGCATGATGACAATGTTTAATCAAAGCTGAACATCTTAAGTGGTCATTAGAGAAACAATTGCAAGAACTTTTGATCGTCCTTTCCATGGTGTTTTAACAGTCCATCAGCCAATGTGAAGTCTTAAAATAGTTTTTTTAAACCAGAAAAACTGATACGAAAACATCATACAAGGTGAAAGGTTTTCTTTAGCATCCTGATCACAAAATCAGTCTGAGAATACTTAATACAGTCTAGACTTTGACGGATTAATGTAACACATTTAAGTTTAAAATATTAAATTCTACTTAGAAAAACAATCTTTCAGCCACATTTAATCTCCCCCTCCCAGGCATCCTAGTTTAACACCACTTAATCTCTATTTACAGAGTCTGCATGTTGAATGCAGGATCTGTAAATAGATGGGGAAAGTATTGGGTAGATAAAGTTTTCTGATTTCTGCTTTTGGAATAAGCAGTGGGGGTTTCTGCAGATTTTCAGTTTACATTTGGTGACTGTAAGGCTTTAAGTAACTGATTAAAGCAGAGATCTACCTATAAGTGCAACTTACGGTCGGGTAGTACATGTATACATCATCTCTCAACTCCATTCTCATTCCTCAAGTTGTAATTTAGTATATGAATAATGACTTTAACTGAGGGTTTAGTTCAATGTTATGGTGGAGGCAGTTTGGTCCGCCCATAACTGGACTGTGGCAGTTATTAAGAATATTACAGTTTTATTTTTACATTGAACATAACATGTCTTTCACAGAAAAATCATTCCATTATGACATCACCAACTACAGTGGATGGCAGAAGTGCCCTTGTTGACATTCGGCTACTGTGCAATATAGCTGATAATCACTGAGGTGAATATGGCAGCCATTAAAGTAAGAGAAAGTAACATAATAAAATAAGCCTACTTAACATAAATGCCAGGGACTCTAACGATGAGGTGAGTCACCTTGAGGACGTTCAGAAACACGGAAACTTGTGAAGAGCAAACCTTAAAGAGGCATTTCTCTGTGAACAGGCCATTTTCAGCGGGTCCCAAATGTGTGCCTGGGAAATAAAAACAATGGCAAAAAGTCATCAAAGTATGGAAGCCCTGAGTGAAGGATAGTGAATAATAAGCCTGGCTTTCTGAAGATAGTCATTCCTCAAGACATTTTTAAAATAATTTGACTGGTTGAAAATTTTGGGGGAAATTTGGGTAGGCTGTATATAAGAATGCCTTATTGTTTAGATTGAAACTTGTACAAGTCTGTCTGCATTTATGTATAGTATGGTTGCAAGATGTGCAGAGGGAGCAAGAATAGTGACTGGACACGATCAGAGCATAAAACATGCAAATATGTGGGCAGATTTACATGAGGTAGACAGGATCATTAAAGATAGATGAGTCATGCAAGTGTGCATATGAGAGCGGGCATTTTTCCACAGTGAGCCTTCATACAATATTTGAGCTACAGTGAATAGATTAATTATTTACTGCTCTGAGGTAAATAGAATAATCAGTGCAAATATGTATATGGGATGGGGCATTTTACCACAGTGGGCCTTCTTACAGCATTGGAGTTACAGAAGATAGATTAATGACTTTCAGCATTTGAGTACGGGTAATAGATTAAATTATTAATTAGTGCAGTAAATCGATTAATTAGGGCAATTTGCACTTGATGAGAGGCTTTTTAACGCAGTGATTTAAGTTACAGTTAAAAGATTAATGAGTGCAGTTTGCATATGATGTGAGGCATTTTACCGCAGTGATTTAAGTCAGGGGTTCTCAACGTTGGGGTCGGGACCCCATTGAGGGTCACGAGAGACTAAGAGGGGGTCTCAAGTAGCCTTATTAAAACTAAGAGCATGTTTGAAATGCACTGTTGCCACTTAACACCAATTTTGCCAAACTTTAACACATTTTTGCCACTTAAGACCCTTTTTTTGTAAAAATTTAAGCTCTTTCCACCACTTTTTTTCTGCCTGTTTTTGCCACTTCTAAACCAAATCATGCCACACTCTGCCTATTGTTGGCTCTGTTGACCCATTATTGCCACTATTAATCCCTTTTTACCACTTTTTACATCACATTTCACAATGTGATATGCCCTTTGTTGCCAGTTTCTGACTTTTTCCTGCCTTGGCTAATCCTCTTTTGCCAGTTTCTATCAATTTTCATCCCCTTTCACCAAATTTTCCACCTATTTTTGCCACTTTAACACCATTTCGGCCACTTTTAAATTGTATTTCACCACTTAATATGCCCATTTTTGCCTCTTTAACCCATTTTTGCCATTTTTTGTTGGGGGGGGGGGTATTTTGCCACTTTTTTCTAATTTTTGGCATTTCTAACCCATTTCTGCTATTTTTTAAAATCCTATTTCATCACTTTTCCAAAGATTTTTTGCCATGTTCACCTGTTTTAGCTATTTTTAACATATTTTAGTTCTGTTTTTAATAAAAGGATTTACATTTTAAGAGAGCTATTTACAACACAAATGAATTCAAATTTGTTTTCTTTGTTAGAGTGGTTATTAGTCAGGTTAAATATAAAATATCACAGCTAAACTTTACTATGGACCATGTTTTGCTGGCCCCCAGTTTGGCTGGGCTCCAGAAAGCTCTTCCATTGCATCCATTGCATATGATGAGAGGCATTTTACTGCAGTGATTCAAGTTACAATTAATAGACTAATGAGTGCAGTTTGCATATGATGAGAAGCATTTCACCACAATGAACAGTTAACAGACTTATGTATGCAAATATGCATATGAGATAAAGTTTTCATCACACTGAGCCACTTATAGTATCTGAGATACAGTTAAGAAATAAGATATTAGGAAAGTGATTGAACTTTTGCTAGAAATAATACCATATGAGCAAATTCTAGCTAATCAGTGATGAAGGCGAGAACATGACTTAAAGTTATGTTGGAATCTAGTGAGAATAAGGGGAATCTTCTACAACTGCCTGATATTTTGGCTGCTTTGTTTTTGTAATATGCAGTTTAAATTGTTGATTCTGTCTGTTGAAATAGTTTTTGTTAGATAAAAGCTTTCATAGCATTTTACAAAATGTCTCATTTAGAACACTGGGTGTTTTCCATGATGTTTTTTTTGTGTGTTAAGGATCAATATGCTTAGGTTCTTTAACTCTGTTTATCTTACTGAGACAGTCAGGCACATATGGTCCTCCTGGTCCTCCGAACAAAGAGCCATGACCAACAGCCCACATTAAGCCACACTCCTTTTATTCATTTAATGGAGCTGTATTGACAAAGCTGTCAATAGTCTGCCAAGCCCTGCAGGTCTCATAGGTCATTAAAGACTTGTTTTAAATGCAGGGAACCCAGCGCTGCAGTTTATTGTCAGTGTTAATGTAAAGTGTCTATACAGTATAAAAAAAAGAAGCACTAATAGTCAAACCATACTATGGCACAGCTTGTCATTACCGTTCCACTGGAACTCTGTTGAAAGCTGAAGTGATTTCTTCTCACGAGAGCGCCAGTGCATTCACAAATAATTACACGGATATACTCTTAAAGCTCTTGATGACAGAGTCTTCACTTTTATCCTGTTTCTGCATGCAGGAGTTGTAGCTATAGAGACAAAAAAGTCAAGCTATTTGCATGTGAAACACCTTAATGCTGCCTGCTTTAGGTGCAGCTGTATCGACAAAACTCTGAATTTGTGTCACTACTGTTTAGCAACACAAACATGCCCCTGTGATAACCTTTAATTGATTGTTGTGCAGCGGACTCTGCATGGTCAATAGTCATACTTGCTTCATTTCCTACATTAAAGCACCCACACGGCGTTCTTCATCAGAACGTGATGTTCAGCTGCTAATGTCTTAGTTAAATATTAATTAAAACATAACTGAGGAGAAATGCTGTTTCATTAGCGCATAAATTGCTCTCTATGGTCACACTTTGAATTGATCAGAACAAATAGCCCAGGGCTCTGACACATGTTATGACACAGGCGCCTGTGAAAAGAGCTGACGACGAAGCTGCAGCTGAACATCACTTCTGGTGTGATATATTTTAACTAAAAAAATGTGAGGAGACTCGTGAAAAAAATGACATTTCCTGTCAAGAAAATTCAATTACCTAACAACAATTGTGCCTCAGCTATGCAACAGGCACATAACAAAGGCAGAGCATGAGCCCACAGCCCCTCATTAAGCTGCCAGTCAGAGTGGATGAGGGTCAACAGCAGACTGAATGTATGCATCACATGCATGCCTGTGTAGCTGTCTTCTTTGAGTTACGACTCTTAGTCTTACACTGCCATAATGACATGGACACCACATGTCTAATGAGGGCCCAGAGGGTCTCAGTGTGCCATGTATTAATATAAAGTTTACTTTTTTCTCTCAAACTTTAATCATTATAAGCTTTTCTTTCCTTCAAAGTCCTAATGTCATGGACGTACTACTAGGGCGGGCAGATGCACATAGGAGGAGGTGTCTGTTTTTGATCCCTCATCTCTTGTCTACACTCTGTTGAATGGCATACGAATACCAGAGAAAGTCCTTTTGTTATTTTTTTCTAAGCCTTGAAATAATATCTAACATTTCTGAATCTTTCCAGTTTCAAAGAATGGCATCAAAAAGAGCAACAAATAAATTAGTAAAATACTTTCTGAAAGCTTGATTGGATTATCTTTTTCTGCAGTTGGCATCAAGTTTAAAAAAAAACCCTAAAACTCAAGTAATGATACATGCATTTTGCAACTTGATGCAGCATTTATAAAACATCTAAGAGGAATTTCTGCATTATTTCTCAGAGAGTTTAAGTGAATACATCAATTAGTAAATGCATAAATGCCAAAATGCACAAAGGGTGGCCCCAACACAGTGGCAGCTGCTTTAATCATACCTCACATTGATCTGCAAGAAAGTCTGCAGAGCCACTAAAGGGAATTAAAGGGTTCAGAAAATACAAAGGTTTTGGATATGCAACAGTTCTCTTACAGAGCCAGAGAAAAAGGTACATTATGGTTTCATTCATTCAACCCTGATATCGAAACCAAATCACAACTTACATAAGAAAGGCCTGTCACATCTGATTTCTTTTGTTACTTACTAGGGGTGTGTCTACACAGCAATGGTCAAGGGTGCCCCCCCCCCCACCCCCAGCTTCCAGGAAATCTGATTGGCCACCTCTGGTGATGATCTAAAGTTGTAAAATATGGTGTGGACTGTTTGCCTTTCAGAGCCAGGACTTAAGTTAAAACAAACTTTTGAGCTGTGCTGTCACTGCTTCCCTTATAACTCAATGTGCAGTGCTAATAAAAATGAAAAATCACCCTCCTTGGATGTCTTACCCTTTTGTTGATTTTATAAATCCATCATGGTCAATAAATATTGCAGCAAGACACCTGTGTCTGGAAGGCCCAGTCACCGGATAATCAGTATTCCTTGCTACCATTACATCATGAAGACAAAAGAACACTCCAAGCAACTCAGAGAAAAGGTTATTGAAAGTATAAGTCAATGGGTGGATATTGAACATTCCCCCAGAGTTCAATTACATCTGTGATAAAGAAATAGAAGGAAAATGGCTCATGTGTAAATCTGTCTAGATCATCAAACTGAGTGAGCGTGCAATAAGGACACTAGTGAGAGAGGCTGGCAAGACACCTATGACTTAAGGAGTTACAAGCTTCAGCTGTGGAGGAATTCTTTCCTACCCTTTTTTTTTTTTTTTTTTTTTTTTTTTTTTTTGCAGACTTGTTTTAATTCAGCCACACTAGAGGGTTTTCAAGCATGAAGGTGAAGGCCATGCCACAGCCTCTCAACGAGATTTCAGTCTGGACTTTGACTAGGCCACTCCAAAACCTTCATTTCATCTTTTTTTTTAAGCCATTCAGACGTATACCTGCAGGTGTGTTTAAAATCATTGTCTTGTTGCACAAGTGCTCTTGAGCTTGAGGCCACAAACTGATGGCCAGATATTCTCCTTCAGAATTTTCTGGTAGAGAGCTGAATTTATTCTTCCATCAATCACAGCAAGTTGTCCAGGTCCTGGAGAAGCAAACCAGCCCCAGACCATCACACTACCACCCCTGTGTTTGACTGCTGGTGTGTTCTTTTTGTGAAATCCTTTTTTGCCAGTTTTATGCCAGATGTAACAGGATAAACACCTTCCAAAAGTGCGGTCAGTCCACAGAATATTACTCCAAAAGTCTTGGGGATCTTCAAGATGTTTCATGGCAAATGTGATACGAGCCTTTGTGTTCTTTTTGGTCAGCAGTAGTTTTGACCTTGGAACTCCCATGGATGCCATTTTTTCCCAGTCACTTTTTTTCTGTTGACTCATGAACATTGACCATAACTGTGTCAAATGAGACTTGAAGGTCTTTGGATGTTGTTCTGAGTTCTTTTGTGACCTCTTGGATAAGTCGTTGATGTGCTCATGGAGTATTTTAAGTAGATCAACCACTCCTCAGAAGGTTCACCACTGTTCCAAGTTTTCTCCATTTGTAGATAATGGCTCTCACTGTGATTTGCTTGGGCCTCAAAGCCTCAGAAATAGCTTTGCAACCCTTTGCAGACTGATAGATATCAATCACTTTGTCTCTCATCTGATCTTGAATTTCTTTAGATTGTGGCATGATGTGTTGCTTTTTGAGATTTGTTAGCCTACTTCACTTTGTCTGACAGTTTCTATTTAAGTGATTTCTTGATTCAACAGACCTGGAAGTAATCAGGCCTGGGTGTGACTAGTGAAATTAAACTCAACTCTTCAGAGAATGTGGTTAAAATGTCTTACAAATCGAGTGTATACCGGTAGTTCAGGCTAGCCATGGAGTCAAGGGTTAATATTCTTAAGATCAGCTGATCTCACACAAGCCATCATCAGCTGACGACCAGCTGATTTGCTCTAAGCATGTTTATTGCTCTGATGCTGCCATATTTAAACTGCTCATGCCTGACTATGCTCTGCCGCTCTCTCTGCAAGCTGCATTTGCAACCCTCCTCCACCCCAGCTCCTCCTTTATTCTGCTTCTGACTTAATCAGTGTCTTTCAGTTGTCATTAATGCCTGCTCTGCTCTGCTGCCTCTCTCCCTGCCTTATGCTTTCCTCATCGGCATAGGAAGAGCAAGAACGTGTGCTGCCCCTGTTTGATGCCTTCCGCATAGGGCAGGGTGATCCCAGAACAGCAACACCACCCAATATAAATAACAGCAATAAATGCTAATTAATAACTGCTAATAAAGAAACATTTATAGCTTCAAATCATTTTCACAATGGGACAGCTAAGTTTGGGTGGCTTTTTTCCCTTATAAATGAAATAATTTTAAAACTACATTTTGTAGTTTGTTATGTTTGTCTAAGAACATGTTTCCTGAGCTCAAACATGTAAGTATGGCAAATATGCAAAACATACAAAATCAGGAAGGGGGAAATTTCCCAGCACTGTATCAGTGTCCTTTGGTCCACCCCAGTCAAAAAGTCTGCACCCTGCAGCTCAGTGCATTCATCTTTACTGCGAACTGCAGACTGGTGTTACCATGTAGGAGGAGCTAACTCTCAACTGGTTCATCCCTTGATGTGTTATCGAATTCATCATTTTAGTAATAACACAGTGACAAAGCCGTGCACTCTGTGCTTTAGTAAAGGTCAGCTTGCACAGCAACAACTGCAGCATCCCTCCGGGTTTCTGACAGTGATCAAAGACTCCAAAGAAAGCCACAGATATGAGCTCCATGCATTCTGTGCGTGCCTTTTCTCTATGGAGAGGGCACACTGGGTTTGCTGCTGTTCCACTAATTGTGAATTTTTTTCTCTTCACCTCATGGACTGACCCTATCTAAAGGGAAATAAAGCTGCAATCAGGGATCACACAGGATGATTGCCACTGTCACCTACAGTTTGAAGCTCATTCAAAAATCCACACTGAGCTGTGTGTTTTTATATCACATTAAAATACCTAAAGTATGAATATCCATGAATTAATATGAGAGAGGATAGGTTAGCTTTATTTTTATTGCTGCCAATGCTCTTTTATTATTAAGTTGAGTCTTCATAATGACACTTTTGGCTCTAATTTTCATATCCTCAAGGAGGAAACTTCCAAAAAAGATTGTCAGTGTCTCATGAATTTCAATCAGGAGTAAAAAGCAGGACTGCAAAGAAGAACAAAAACTCATTAGATTTACTTGCATTAAATCCCTGCAGCATCCATCAGTTTCACATCTGACTGTAATGATCCACTGATTTCTTAATTATGGATAATTTTGATCCTGCAGCACAAAGCCCTCTCCATTACTCAGGCATACCTTCACCAAAGCTTTAGGGAGCAGGATGACTGCAGCGATTAGGATCAGAATGTGATGTTTTATTTATCTGCAGACATATTTTTGCAGCTTATTATGTCTCTTTTAAAGTACTCAATAACAGAAGTGTAAAGGGGAATATGATGATCTTGCTGTGTTGTGCCACAGTTCAATGCATATATGCATGGCACCACAACTGAGAGCTAAACAGACAGCGGTGTCTGCATTCATCCGCAGTGTGCAGCAAAGTGAAAATGTCCTGTGACTGCTCTCTTTCATTTAAATGCAATATTGCATATGCAATATCACAGTATGCTGATTCAGTATTCACATCGACTCCTTTTCCTCTCTGAGCACTGATAAAGGAAATAAATATAAAGTTTTGATGGAATTTCACAGGGGAACTGCAGCATTCCTAAACACCTCAATCATATTGTAATATCTCATTTTATGGAGCGATTTGACTCAGAGGAAAAAAAGTAACTGCAGGGAAGCTGTACTAGACAGACTGGGTTTAATTAGCCATGGGAGACATGTAAATGTATTCAAGTAGAGGCTAACACTAAAGGCTCTGCAGGCTGATGAAGGAGGTTTATCCAATGTGAACAGCTGGATGTCTGCAGGGGACGTCAGCCTGATAGTTGTGAATGCTGATGTGACAGGAAAGGGGAGAGTCACAGCACACAGCATTGTACATATCTATTCTTTCTGCTGCAGTGTGGGGATGACTTATGACCACAATAAGAGAAGCATTAAGGCTGGGGCCAATCCACTGTAAAATTGTGAGTAATGACAAATTTAAGAGATGGAAAACTGAACAAAAAGAAGAGGGCACTGGGCTGTGTCAACTCTTGACTGCACATCCGAGTGTGCCATTGTGCACGCTCTGCCTGCAACATTTCAATATCCTGTTTGCTTCTCCTTCCCTGCTGAACGAAGATCATCTGATGATAAAGTCACACAAAGCTGAATGATTATACACCGAGGAAAGGCACAACAGGGGCCCCACGCAGTGTAAAACAGCAGCATCAACTATCCATCAATCTTATTTTTTTTCCCCACCATTTGTGCCACTTGCGCGTCACTGAGTGCGCACGGAGCCCTGCCTGAGAGGAGAGGCTGTACGCTCACCCCCTTATTCAACAGGCACTGAGGATACTTACATCAACAGTTTCAGCGCGTTTTATTCCTTATCTAGGCTTTAAAGTGTGTAGTGTTTGTGGGACTGCTCAGTGGAAGGGACGCGCGTCTTTTTTTAAGAGATGGTGTTGCGTTGAATTTGCGCGGTATGGTGCGTATACGCACATTTTCTCACACAATTCTACTTGTGCCCCACAGCAAATTAGACCTAACTCATTAAGACGGGCGAGCTTTCTTAGACTGGGGGATAAGGAGGAGAAGAGGATGGCTGCTCCACATAACGGATCCAACATAACGGCGAACTACACCAACCCGTTTGTGCAGCCGCCGTGGCGCGTGGCTCTCTGGTCCGTAGCCTACAGCGCGGTGCTGGCTGTGGCTGTGTTTGGAAACCTCATCGTAATATGGATCATCCTCGCGCACAAGCGCATGAGAACTGTGACGAATTACTTTCTCCTAAACTTGGCGTTTTCAGACGCGTCCATGGCCGCATTCAACACTTTGATAAACTTTGTTTACGCCACACACGGGGAGTGGTACTTCGGAGAGGCGTACTGCAAATTCCACAACTTCTTCCCGGTGACATCTGTGTTCGCGAGCATCTACTCCATGACTGCGATAGCTGTGGACAGGTACTGAATACTGTAAAATAATATTTATAATCTTCTCTGTTTCCTTTCATCCACCTTTCCCTGTTGGTCATCAGTTAAACGTGTGCGTAAAATGTGTTCACCTGCTGTCATGTGGCCATGAGTCACACTAAGGCAGTGTGCGTCTATGAGCAAATTTGTCTGCATTTTTATGAATGAATGACCAGTTTGTTTGCGCACTGAAGAAAGGGAGAAATTATGATACTACCACTGACTTTGTAATTACTTTTCTTTGTCCTCAAGGCAGTTCTATAGTGAAAGAAGCAGTTAAATACATCAATATTCAAATATTTAGACTTGAAAAATGTTCTGACAACCAAACACTGATATCTCAAGGGCTCTTGAATAGCTAATTTGTCAAACTGGTTGAAAAAACACTACAAAAAACCCTCAAATAAGCGAGTTCACTTCTTTATCTGGTTATGAATCAGGATGGGATAACCGACCCAAAGCAAACAAACCATCAGGATTAACACAACATTAGTTTATCTTTACAGTCAGTCAATACTGTCAAGGGGGATGGATGTCAGACTTGGTAATTAAAAACGTAGAACAAAAATCATTAAGATTTATAATTACCCACACCGGAAAAAAAAAAATCCCATCAGGATTAACACTCAGCATTCCTTTATATATGTTTTTAGTCAATATTGCCAAGGGGGATCAATATGAGACTTAGTAATTAAAAACACCCAACACAAACCATTAAGATTTACAATGAGTGGGACATCTGACTGCTAAAACACAGCAGGAGGGCTTTTTCACTGTCAGAGCCAATATATAGACAGGAAATGGACATATACTGGCCAAAGAAGACATATCCTCTGATCCACAGGAGGGAAAAGAGGTGTTATCTGTTCTGACAGACAGACGATTTCTTTCACAGGAGCATAAAAGATTACAAAATACATACATCTGATGTGTTTTGAAGCCCAAAGGAGAAATTGAAATGTTGCAAGTGATGGCAGACAACCTTGGGTGCAGTTCTGTATTCAAAGAATAAATTAATTGTCTCACCTGTAATTTGATATTTCAGTCTCTATATGTTAAAAGGTGCTGCTGGCTGAAACCTCTTGTTTTTTTTCCACTGTTGTGGAAAATTTTAAAGTATGTTTATATCCCTGTCATGCTTTTTAAT
The DNA here is from genome assembly GCF_018320785.1 of Cheilinus undulatus. Lineage (NCBI taxonomy): Eukaryota > Metazoa > Chordata > Actinopteri > Labriformes > Labridae > Cheilinus > Cheilinus undulatus. Next base: position 34,598,425 of record NC_054868.1, on the reverse strand, counting down.
ACAGTCCCCTGCGGTCTAAACAAAATATCTGCTTTGCTTCGGATCAAGCACCAGAGCAGGTTAAACCAGCTCTAAACAACCTTTTCAGAGCAGTCTGATTCACTTTAAATGCAAATTAGCTCCTTCTGACTCCGCCCCTCTCATCCACATAATGAGTAACACATGTGTACAGCTGTGCTGTGTGCTCTTATGGCTGTGGGCGGAGAAGCCAGGTGAGGGGGAAGGTCTTTCTTTGTTTTGAAGTTTATTTCAAACATGTAAAAAGCATAACAATGAAAAAAAAAAAAGGTCATATACCTTCAAAAGACGCATACAAGTTTTGAAGAGGGAGATAAAACAAAACAATTACAAGGACACTTAATGTTCAAGATTACATGTTCAAAAAGGTGTGGGAAGAAGTGCAAACTTATTTAATCCCGTCCCCTTCTTAAAAAATTATAACAGTTCACATTGATTTCAACAATAATATTGTTCTATAGATAAGCTACTTAGAGCAACAACCTTTAAGCTGTGCCAAAAATCTTTCTATTTCAAGATATAACCTCTTATATTAGCTTCTTAGTACAAAAATAGAACTGTTTATCAATCTGTATCAAAAATGATCACCGATAAGTTTATCTGTATCACATAATATTAATAATAATAATAATAATAATAATAATAATATATATATATATATATATATATATATATATATATATATATTACCCCATTCATACATGTTTAAACACCAAAAGAAAATAATTTGGGAATTTAAACTAGTATTTACAGAGAAATGAAATAATGACTCTGTGATGTCACACTGACAGCGGATTCTGAATAAGCGGTCTGAGTTTTAGTTTTTAGGGCAAAGGTGCACCACGAACAAAGGACTAGTCTGGCTTATTTCACATTTGTGAGTTAAGAGGTACTGCAAATCTCAGATACATGTGCAAATACACTAAAAGGTCGCTTTTTTCATGATGTATCCTTTAATTTTACCACAACAAAACGTAACACAGCAAAAGGAACCTAATCAGCGTATTGCATAGCTCCTGTGAGGAACTTTTAACAGCAGTGATACAATGTGGAAATTTTCACATCTGGATTGTTGGAGAAGATGTTCCAAAACAACAGGGCACCACCTTGTTGGCACAGTTGGACATGAGAACCCTACTATTGAACTTTGTTTGGGAGATCCTAGCCCAGATCATTTGGGAAAGCAATCAAGGCCTGCTTACTTTTTTGTCTGCAGAGCATCACAGGACTCATCAGCTAGTTCAACAACTCATTCAGAACATAGATTGTTATCCAGCTTGTTGTACCAGAGGGGAATTTGTCCCTTTTTATTGCTAGAACCTCCACTTTCAGCAAGCTGGGCTTTATTTTTACATCCTGCTGTCAGAGCGTAACACGTGCTGCAGTTTAAAGAGTGACCATGTCAGTTGGTGGCCTTGTCCATGATGCCGTAGTTACAACAAATGTTGAAAGAACACCTATAAATACTTTTTGTTAATTTGTTCATTATAACATTTAAACTATCTCATCAGACATGTAAACTAAACAAAGAAACATTTACAAGGAACTTCTTGTAACACCAGTCAGCATCGTTTGTTTGCTTCTGTGTATTTGTGCATGATGTCAAACGTGGTTGTGACATAAGGCTCATTGTGTGGCCTGCTTTAGACTATTGCAATGTCACTACAAAATCACCCAGAGGGAAATTTTACAATTTCTAGTTTTATCATCTGAACAAAGTCAATCAGAATAAAGGAAATGAGCTATATGCATGAAAGCTATGAACTACGAACGACGGACTATGAACTACAAAAGCAAAAAGTAGACCATCAGGATTAAAACTGGATGTCTACAGTGCCTATAAAAGTATTCACCCCCTTGATTGCTTTACCCTTTCATTGATTTGATAAATCAATCATGGTTAGCATAATTTAATTGGCTTTTGTGACAAAAAAGGCTGTAATCACAGCACTGAGTCTGTGTGGGTGGGTCTCAATCAGGCTTGCACATCTGGACACTGCAATTTACACCATTCTTCTTTGCAAAACTGCTCAAACTCGGGCCCGAACAGCTGGTTATCGTCACGAATTCTCTGTCTTATTGATGTCTGGGCTTTGACTTGGCTGCTCAAGGATATTCACTTTGTTGTCTTTAAACCATTCTGTGTTTTCGTTGTATGCTTTGTATCATTGTCTTGCTGGAAAATAAATCTTCTCCCAAGACTTTGTTCGCTAGCAGACTGAACAAGATTGTCCTCCTGGATTTTCCTATATTTTGCCGCATTCACTTTCTCCTCTACCTTACAAGGGCCGGCTGCTGAGAAGCATCCCCACAGCATGATGCTGCCACTATGCTTCACAGTGTGTGGGGTGTGTTTGTGGTGATGTGCAGTGTTTGGTGTCCACCAAAAATAGTGTCTTGTCTTGTAATGGCCAAAAAGCACCATTTTGGTCTCATCAAACCAAAGAACTTTGTTCTTCTTGACCATGGAGTCTCTCATGTGCCGTTTGGAGAACTCTAGTTGAGATTTAATGGGATTTTTCTTCAACAGTGCTACTCTCCCTGTGTAACAGTTGTGTGCAGAGTCTCTCCCATCTCAGCTGCTGAAGCTAGTCTAGTCGGTGTCTTGGTGGCCTCTCTCACTAGTCTCCTTGCATGGTCGCTCAGTTAATGAAGATGGGCAGATCTAGGCAGACTTACACGTGCCATATTTCTTCCATTTCTTGATGATGGATTTAACTGAACTCTGGGGGATGTTCAGTGCCTTGAAAATGTTTTTGTATCCATCTCCCGACTTATACTTTTCAATATCCTTTTCCCAAAGTTGCTTGGAGTGTTCTTTTGTCTTCATGGTGTAATGATAGCCAGGAATACTGATTAACCAGTGAGTTCTTGTAATTTTTTTTGTTAATATCCATATATATTGACCGTGATTGATGTATAAAACCAATCAAAAAGTAAAGCATCGAAGGGGTGAATACTTTTTATACGCACTGTATAGTTGTTTTAAATTTTAGTATATGTTGCTGCTGTAAGATACCATGTTTTAATGTATGTAGACAGATTTGCAGTGAGTAATTTTTGACTTCTAAAACTGACAGGAGGGCAGGTTTGTTGGAAATACTACTCGTATCAAGTGTACAAAAAATGAGATCTCCTTGTCCACAGAGGGTGCTAATACTGGTACAAAGTTAAAGTCTTAAATTTTTCCTTTGGGAAAACTTGGTTAAAGCATCTGATGCTGCAGCTTTGTTGCTAACTCATTCACAGTCTGCATCAGTTTGATGTGGATTGAAGTTATGGCATCGTATGTGGGGTTTGTTTGCACGTTATCTCATCAGAATTCCCCGCTGATATACGTTAATTCAAGCTCCCAGAGGAAGAGGGAGGTAATGACTTGTTTGCTATATGCATTATCATACAGGCAGCATCCCAGCAGGATGACTCACAGCTCATACGCACTCTAAAGGCTTCTTCCACACATTTATTTTTAATTTTCACTCCCAATAATACAGAAATAGAAGCGGTTGTTATGAAGTCTTCTAACCATTGACTGATGATTTGTGTGCAAGCACTAAAGAAATACACCCCGCCCTGTTTAATGTCTGACGTGATCATCAGATGATGTATTCCCTCTGCTTTTTTACACCTGTTTCTTTCTTTCTTTCTGTCCTCATGGCTCTTTTTTTCTCCTGCTTGCTCCTATGGTTTTGCAGTAATCTTATGAGACATCGCTATCAGCTGGGTTTTGATACCGATCAGTGGACCGTCCAACGTCATAATGTTGGAATAAAGGGATTAGACTGATGAGGGGGGCCGTCACAAGCCAAGCATAATGAAAACAGAGAGCCTGGAGATGCAGCATGCAGTAACAGCATGTGTCACTGAGCGTTGCGGTACTGTGTGAGGTGTTTTTTTCTTCCTCCACCAGCTCCCCTCGACACTAAAGGGAATGCTGCATGTCCTGAGGCCCTGCTCTTTCTCTTTAAACCTTCTCCCCAGCTGCCATGCATTTGTATACATGGTCTGCAGCGTCCATTCGATTTTGTCAGCTGTGTACAGAGAGAGGGAACATTGGCTTGACCTACATGGTGTAGATGCAACCTCAGGTCATGCTGTTTCCTAACCCCAGTAAGCTGCTGTCTCCGCTCTGATGTCTTCAAATGGCATGAGGCCACAGTTCGTGATCCTCTGTGAGTTTGTCCTTCCTGCCCGCTCTCTGTGCTGCTAGGCATGCTTCCTCAGGCACTGCATTTAAGTAGATGCAGGTTGCTGTGTGAAAGGTAACAGGCCAAGCTTTTAAAGCTTTTTATCGTAACAAGGCAGGGGTCTCTTTTTGTCCATTCCGCACATCTCTTGTGTTGAAGCTGTGGATGTGGATAATATAATCAGTTCCTTCACCTGGAGTGATGCATATAGAAACTCTATCATGTGCTGGCAGAACCAGAGGAGTAGAAAACACCTCCAGGAGAATTACAACTGCTATTTTCTGGTCCAATTTATACTCCTGTTTTTGTGATGCCTTCCTGGAGATTTGTGCCTCTACCTCAATGCAGTATAGGTTAATGGAATTGCACTCTTGTGCCAACAGCATTGAAAGATTACTTCTTAAAAATTCAGCGACAGAATGTCGTATCAGAGAAAATGCTCCTCTTGCTCTGGATAATTCATGGTCTTTGCTGCTCAAGTTTTCATTTACACTTCGCCCAGGAGACAAATAGAGTGTAAAAAAAGTGCTGACCAAGACTGGTGTGAGGCATCCAGTGTTCTTTAGATTGTTCCTGGAAAGAGTTTAAGTGCCTGATTCAGGAAAGGATTGTGTGGCTGTCACATTCCCTAAACCTTCACAAGTGAGTCAAAAAGACACCGTGAAGTCCATAAAACAAACGTTTTAAAGCTTCCCTAACACAGTGGAAGAGGGGACAGCACCTCTGTGCAGTACTGCTGTATTTAAACAAACCCTTATATAGTAATTTATGGAAAAATCAGCCTCTGTTTGCAAATTTTTGCAAAAAATGTTAGATTTGCAAACAATAGCATAAAACAGCCACATGAACACAGGGTGCAAAAGTTACCGTCTGATGCACCCAAGTACAAACTATACAATGATCACCGACGTTTTATGATTTAAAAGTATATTTTCTGTTAGCGATGTCTGTTAATGGGGCACAGGTGGCCTTGTGGTGTAAGGTGTGACCCATGTACACAGGTGGCCCAGGTTCAAATCTGGCCTGTTGCTTCTTTTCAAGTCACATGGTCACTGCATGCTATAACATGGGTCTATGACATTTAAAGGGATATTTCTCTACTTTTGAAGTTGGTCTATAGAGGTACTTGGCAATAGTGGTGACATTTGTCTCCAGTGATTTCAGTGAAATCAGTCCTCAAACAGGACTGTAGATGTAGGCTATAGAGTGTTGCAGGCATGTATACTTTTTTTTTTTTTTTTTTTTTTTGGTACATTTAGGTAAAAATTTACTGAAAACCAACACTGGCTCAGTTGTATGCCATATCAGAATTTTTTGAACTGCATACCATCCAACTTAAAAAATACAGAAATTTCCCTTTAAAAGATGACAGAGATGATAGACCATATTATTTTTAATGTCCTTGTCAGAGAGTAGTTGCTGGCTGTTCTGTTTGTTCTAACCCCAGGTAGTAGTGTATGATGTTTCTGAAGTACACTAAATTGCTTTCGTTTAGTACCCTTAGCAGACATGTTGGATCAGGCTTCCTCTTACCAGAGGGACTATAGAATCCATAATGAGCCTCAACACACAGCTATTGCTAACAGTGCCGCTTATGAGCCAAACAGCCCCCTGCTGCAACAGTACACCGGGGAAGTTGGAAACAGAGCACAGAGAAAAGTACCAGCAGAAGGGGTTTTTTTTTCTGATCAAACTGGCAGTTGAAAATATAGCTAGGATGAAATAAAGTTTGTTTAAAAATACTTATTTTTGACATTTTAAATCATTTTAGAATTTTAGAAATTGATATTTTGCAGTTCTGACATAAATCACGTCTTTCCCCACCTCCTCTGATCATTAGCACTAAATGCTTTGTGAGTTAGACCTTAGAGCAGATAGCCAGAGCAAAATAGTGGTACTGTTCACTATTAGTCTTGTTGAAAAACATCAGCCATCATCAGTGTCTATCTGTTGTGCCCAGTCAATTTAATGCTTGTATTTAGTAAACGTATGTATTGAGTAAAAGACAAGCTCTTTTACTCAGCAGATAAAGCAACTTTATGGACAAATTATGATTTGTCTTCATGGTCAAAAACTAGAGAAATGATGACAGTGTGAGTCTTACAACAAAAAATGTATTGGAAAAAAACATTGCATCAGTACTGGCTATCTCTACTTTTTTATTTCAGTCACTGGCTTTAACTTTCTCAGCTGGTGCATATTAGCCTTATTCCATCCTTAAAGAATCTTTGATGTATTCAAAGAATAATGTTTCAAACTGGATCTGAAATTTCATGAGGGGTCTGGCTGCAGACCATAGACCTGAGACTTCCCCTCTAGCAGACCATGACTGTGAGACACTGCCTGTCTCAAAACAGAAGTGACGAAATTTAATTTTAATTTTTAAGGTACTTTTTATTCAACTTTATTCAAAACAGCATCCAGTGTCTGGCTGTTAATTTGTGAAATAACAACATTGCAAACATTACAGACAAAGCAACATTTCATAGATAAAACAGAAAAAAAGTCAGAGGTCTCATCTATTATTAAATACGTATAGAACCTTTTTAGAAGTAGTCATGCAAACGGTGGCTCGCTTTAGCTTTGCAAGCTTGAAACAAAGCCAGTTTTGCTATGTTAACTACATAGCTGAGGTTAGTACTTAAGCCAATATAGCTAGGAATGGGAATTGAGTACCAGTTCCAGTTGAGAACTGGGTCCAGTTGGTTCAGTCAATCAATATAATTTAAATTTAAATTTTCTTAACAATTCCCTTATCAATGCCTTTTATCTTAGTTTTATCTTTTAAAGAAAATAAGCAGCAGCAATGTATTATAATTAAAATTCTAAGACTGAAGTTCCAGAGAGCAGTTTGTTTTAACTGAGACATTTCTAACAAAAAAGATCATTTTTGTGTATTTTAGCATGTTCTCTTCCCAAACCAGAGCATGTGAGCGGAGCGGGAGCGAGTGGGGAGCGCGAGCGGAAGGATTTTGGCCAGAGCGCGGAGCGGTTTTTTCAAAAAAGCTGGACCGGCACCTTATCTTGCACTCCATCCCGCTCCAATTTCGCTCCGGTACCGCTCACACCATGCGTCTGAAGCATGTCTCACCCAGAATGCATCTGCAAGAATTTGTATCCGTGAAGCATCCAGTGTTGGTTTCACTGCTCCTGCAGAGAGAAAGCGACATCCAGCATGTCAGACTGGGCTTTCCGCCGGAATAATCCGAGAGACTTGAGATGCCTGCAGTGTTGATATACTAATATTAACATCATCGTCATTTTTTAAAAACATCAGTATTTCCCAGTGTCTGAAACCGAGAAGATGGTAATGGTAATGCGCTTCCGTGTTTTCGATGAGTGAGCGGTGAGTGATTGGAGTGGAGTGGGTAGAAATTTGAGTGGAAGGTGGAGCGATAATGAGCGGAGCGGCGTGAATCCCCTCTGAGCGGACGAGCGGGCGCAAGGAACAGCTCTGTGAGTGAGGAGCGGGAAATCTCATCGCTCCACTCTGCTCACATGCTCTGTCCCAAACACTTGATATTAAACATTTTCAGTTATCAAAATGGTTTATAATAGCCAGTAGATGCTTGTCATTGACATCCCTAAATGTAGCTACGTTAGCTTTAGCAACATGATCTTAAGCAGGTGCAGCAAAAGCTAATGCAGTTTTGTAGCTATGTAGGTATCATAGCTACAAAACTACATAAGATTTAGCACATGTAGTATAAGCTAATGTAGCTTCTTTAGTTTCAGTTACATCAGCTATGTAAGCTGTGTTACCTATGTAGCATACATAGCTAATGTAGCTAACAGTGTTTTCATGGAAGACAAGCTTTTTTTTTTTTCAGGTAAGCAAACTGTTTACTCAGCTTTATCACTCATTCTGTGTTTGTTGTGTTACTTTAGAAAACTGATCCTGGTAGCATTTTTACTTCACAGTGAAGGGAGGTGAGTTTAGCTGCAACATTAAACTCCCTCGCCTTGTCGTCAAATCAGCTCTCACTTTCAGCTGTTTGCATAATGTTTGACTTCTGCAGTGGGGAGTCTCATCTGAGGCAATCTCTGCTTGTCAAACACCAGGCTGTGATAATGTGAGGGTTAAGCTGATGTTGAAACAACATCACAGCGAGCTTTTCAAGCAGTATGCTATCCAGGTGAAGTTTTTGCAGCTCAAGGCAATATAGACTCCAAGGTTGAGCAAAAAAAAAAAAAAACATGATTTATTCATGATCTGCCATGAACGTGTCCTGCTGATGCTTCTGTGATTGTACTTTGAAGTGTAATCCTGTTATTATTAAAGTGTTTCTGGTGTTGCATCATGCTGATTGTTGAGCTGTTAAAAGTTGTTAGATCAGCCACCCTTCTACGAGGTCATGGGATACCAGATAACTCCAGTCTGCTGCTGTGGCACAAACCTGATTGGATGTCTAACAAACTGTTCACTTAAAAGGCCCATGAGACACTGGAAATAAATGCCAAGCAGTAAAGGGTGAATAGATGGGGCATCTTTATTCATCGGAGAGTTTCAGTCTCTGATTTGCAAGGAGAGGGGCCAATTCTTTACTTTCTCGTGAAGAGTGAATTAGTGGCTAGAAATCTTTTGTTTCAAGCAATTCAAAATGATGCAGCATCCTCTGCTGCATTCATGTTCGACAGTAATCTGCTGCCACTGCAGAGTGTTTCATTGTGCAGCTCAAGCTAAATCTCATCAGAGCCAGTGTTTGAAGTGAATCATCCATCATTTCACTGAAAATCAAACACTGTGGCATAATTGGACTCTTACAGGCTGACCTGCAGAAAATTTAGTTCTGTTAAGATAAAAAGCTAGTATTCACTCTGCTTTTAAGGTTGTGTGTCCCTAACTCTTAAGGTTACTTTGCTTATTCTACTTAAATTTTTTTTTAATGTTGTTTTAACGTTGCAAAAGCAGATTCTGTGTTTCTCACTGGCAAATCCACCTTGCAAAGCTCCCGTCTGAACCATCTGAGTTCAGTTAGAAAGTGCCAGGACCAATCAGCGTCGAGGGAGCAGTACTTTCGGGCACGAGTTGTGATGTAAGCAAGCTGCCAATTACAGCGGAAGGGATTAGCGTGGATCCTTCTATAGTGTCTGTTTTATCAGAACTTGACAACATTTCAATATGTCCACAGTCTCCATGGTTCGCATTATGCAGTTCTCTATGGAGTTTACTCCTCGGTAGGGGCGCACCTCAGTTTGGGGCTATGACATCATGTGTTTTGTTACTCTGACTGGCCCGTGAAGTTGTGACAGACAGAAAATTCATCCCATCACCCTCCGAGTGTTTTTACAAAGGCTCTGCCCGTTCCCAAACACAGTCTATGGAAGGTTTACCAGATGGATGTGTGAAACATATCCATCTGGCATGTCAGGTCACTGTTGTTTACTATTCCTGCGTGAACTCACACACAGTAAAAACTGCAGTGTTGATATGTCAGTGTTAAAAATTTCAGAGTTGATTTAACCCTCAAAGTGTAATTTTGACTCCACTCTGAAGGAAATGGCCTTCAGTGTTAAGGCCTTTGCACACCAAGTCTGCTTTATTCGTTTGAATTTTTTGCACATTAACAAAGAATCAATCTCATGTTGTTTAAATCATGTTTGCAAACTGATGCTGCAACTTTTGTCCATCATTCCAAGTCAATGGAAAGGTGGTTGATTATTTAAAACAGCACCTGCTGCTTCCTTCTCGGCTCCCACTTCTCTCTCCCTCTTTTGCACCAAAACCTGACTTTAAACACCATGGTTTGCCTGTGATTATGTGGATGTCAACAATGAAAATGTAACAGAGAAGGTCATAAATTTGTGTGTTCTCACAGCCACCTAACAGCTCTCCATCTCTCAACCTTGGCACAGCTTTGACATATGAGCTGGTGCCTTATGAAGCTCTGTGTCAGGATAGTTGGTTCCAAGGGAGTGACAGAGCCATAGGCAATTTGCAAATTCTATGAATTCTCATAGTGAAAATAAATAAAACGTAACGGCTCAGTATGCAATGTTTGAGTGTGTGACTTTTTTTTTTTTTGGATTATGAATTTGAAAAAATCCTGAAAATCAAAGACTGTGTGCAAGAGTAATTTGACAGTAACTCTAACTCTGTAGAAAGCCAACTGATCTAAGCTCTGTCCACTGTCATTTCAAAATCTTGGGATAAGCAGGCAGAGCTTTCCCAACATGCCGTTTGGCAGAGTGATGTGTTTTACACAAGCTGCAACCTTTGGTCCTGAAAAACTAGTAGACTTGTTTTGACTATTCTAAATATAGATTTACGTTTTCTACTAGGTAATTATACCACTAAGAACATCCTAACTAGTTCAGTTACACACAGACTGTCTCCTGTTAGACAGCGGTGTGTTCATGGTCTACCGCAATCTGTAGGATGGATTTGGATCCGTCACTTGGATCGGTGCCGTCAGTCAGATATCTGATCTATTAATTACATCCATATCGGACCCGATACCGATATTGGATCGGATCGGTCCCATCCCTAGTTTCTGGTGAACTGTTGTAGTTTTCGGTGATAAACACTATTGCACCATGAGTGAAGTTATTCTCTGAGTTATTGACATCCCACCTGTGGTGTTGGCAGAGTAGATCTGTGAAGACAGTTGGTTACTGTGTGAGTGAGCACCTTACAACAAAGAGCATAGTACAGTATAAGAGACTTTGCAATGTACATGGTACTGTTATGTTCAATACCACAATAGAACATCTCCAGTAAATTTGAATTGATAATTTAGTGTTTAAAGAACTCTTAAATGTATCAGAAATAACTGTTAGAAATTTAACACTCATTAACCCAGAACCCATGATAAGTAAAGTCAGGGAAAGTGTTTAATTTCACACAATGGGAAATGAATTAACACTGATGATGTTGCAGTGTAGAGTTGATTAAATTATCAGCACTTACTGAGAGTATTTTTCATGCTCTTCAGTGTTTCAGGGTGGGACCTACTGTTTACACTCAGAATAAATAAATTCAACTCTTTAAAGACCTTGTAAAGTGAAAATAAATCTGTATTTAGGTTTGTTGTATGACAGGTCACTATTTTATGAACCCCCAGGTCAAATTTCAGTCAAATAAAACAGCTCTAAGTTTATGAAATTAAGCTCCAAAATTGAGAAAAATGAGGCAGTAAAATCTGCTCCAGGATGGTGTGGGCGTGTCTGCTGAATGAGCTGAAGCCACGCCCACTCAGGAGAAATACGATCCTCTCAGATTTAGAAAAATTCTAATCAGAGCACAGCTGTCTGACTCTGTGCCAGAGAAGAGAAAAAGCCTGTTTTCTGTCTTTAATCTCTGTTCTGATGCTTTATGATCCATAGAACACTGTAGCTGATAGATTTGGTAAATTTACCTCACAATGAACAGAAAAAACAGCATTTAACTGACTGTTAACTTTCAATAAAGGCAGTGACATCAGCTTACAAAGAATGGACTGAAATGAACTGCTCTGTGATTTTATATTGTAGTGTTAGAGGGGCGGGGTCATTCTCCACTATGGGCTCATGATGTTATGAGCCCACATTTTAGCCCCGCCCACATCATACCCAGCCAGGAAAGAGGGGAAAAACTTGCTAAAGGTCTCAATCCAGAATTCAGTCACATGTAGATCTCAGTGTTTTCACATGTTTACAGCAACCATATTCCAACATATGTAGAGTAGTGAGACAAAAACTTTGAATTTCACTTTACAGGGTCTTTAAGTGTTACTTCAGCATGGCAAAATGTACTGTGTAACTGTTTGGTAATCTTGTGATCTCTAATCTCCAGTTACTGAGGGATGTGTTACACCTTACATCACTCCTAAAATGCATCAAGCCCATACTGACGTGCTTTGTTGAATGGAGCAATCTGCAGCGCAGGCGAAGTATATGGAACTTTAGGGTTAATGAGAAGGTCAAGGGTTTGATCCCCTGCTTCTACAATCACATGTCAATCTGTTCTTGGACAAGACACTTATCTATCTACATGAAGTGTTTCCACTGGATTTAACATGAAAGACTGCAGCATAAAGAAGTCAAAACTGCTACTGCAAACTGCAAGCTGGGCTCTCGCCACACCTGCCACTTTGTTGTTTTTTACTTTTTAATTGCGTCTGGTCTTGTCATCTTTTGTTATTGTTTTGTTTGAGAGCCCCCTGGTGGCAGAATATACTAGCTGTGTGTTTAATATGTAAAACTTTATAAACCAGCTAAATTAAATAAACCCTTTGCATCTACAAAAATAAATAAAAAATAAAATAGTAGAATTATACTGTCATAGAAAGACAGAGAAGTGAAACTCCCTCTGGGTTTGTTGTTTCTAACTCTGTGTTCACATTGATGGCATGGTGCTTTATCGGCTTGGTTATGCTCCCATCAAAAGGTCTAGTATGTTTCATATATTTGTTCTCGTTAACCCTGACCTCTCCAGCCACTAGTCCTGTGATGAAGACAGCCCTGCCAACTCAGAGAACAGAGGCATTATTACAGATTATTACCATTGCAACACTAAAGGAGAACCAAAAACTTTCCAAGGCTTTGGCCGAAGAAACAAGTCAATGACAACCAAATCTACTGTAGAATTAATGTTGTCATTGATGACAGAATATTATTTTCAGATGATTATCAGCACTCCTCTGCCTCTCTCTGTGTCAACAACTCACTGGGATTGGAGGGTAAGGAGGCAGGGGGAGGCAGGAGCTGAGGGATGAAGGAGGTATGCCAAAAGAGAGAATATTTTTATATAACAATCTGCTCTTAAAGTATCACCATAATGCATTTAGATTTTCAGCTTTCCGGAAAGAATCCATGAACAATCTTAAATTGAATGCTGTCAAGGGTTCACTCTTAATTATGTCATTTTATGTAATTTTTTCACCTCTTAACTGCAGGTACATGGCCATCATCCATCCTCTGAAGCCTCGTCTGTCAGCAAAGGCTACCACAGGAGTCATTGTGTGTATCTGGAGTTTGGCCGTCGTTCTGGCCTTCCCTCTCTGCTACTTCTCCACCACTCGAACTCTGCCCCACAGGACCATCTGCTACGTGGCCTGGCCCCGCTTGGCGGATGACTCCTTCATGTGAGAATCCTTTTGTTGCCTATTTAAGAAAGACTTGGATACCATTTGAAAACCAGGAGGGGCAGCTTAGTCGGGTTTTTTTCAGGCCACTGGGAGGCTGATTTTTAATATTAAAACAGAGAAAAAAATTAAATGAGCTCCAGTGGTCCTGTCATACATTCAGAAGGGTGCTGCTGTTAGTATTTGATTTTCTCCTTCAATGTCTACCAGTATACGAACTGGCCAGCCACCTTTTAAAAAAATCTCATTTCGTTTCAGCTGTAGGCTTTAGTAACTTATTCAGCCACTCATTGTGTTGTCCTGAAACCATTCTGTGTAGCTTTTGCTGTATGCGTTGGATCATTGTCTTACTGAAAAATAAATCTTCTCCCAAGCCGTACTTCTCTAGCAGACCGAATGAGATTGTCCTCCAAGATTTTTCTATATTTCGCCACATTAGTTTTCCCCTCTACCTTTACAAGCCTTCCATGGCCGAGAAGCACCCCTGCAGCATGATGCTTCCTCCACCATGCTTCAAAGAGTGGATGATGTGTTTATGGTGATGTGCCAAATTTTCAGTTTTTTTACCATGTACTGTAAAACTTACAAAATATATTTGTAAAACATTTTTGTTTATCTCCCTTTAGCAACAGGAATGTGTGTTTAATGGTCAAGAGCGCAATGTCCTTACTAGATGTATTTTTGGAGTTCCCCCTGGCTTTGAATCATTCGAGACCACACTATTTCAGCATTGGCCAAGAAATTGGTGTGAATAAATGAACAGATAAAAAGCTGAGATGATGTTGTCTGAAAGAGAAAAACATCTTTTATCTTTTAGCCAAGAAGCCATTGTAATTTTTGTTGTTCTTAGTTTTCAAGCATCCATTAAGATATACAAAGAGGCTATCATTCATTGTAGTTGTTACTAAGAGAAAACATTATGAGTCAGTTACATCAATCCCACTACATTTAGCTATTATGCCATTACAGTGACAAAAGAACACCACTAAGAAGATGAAAATACATTCCATAATGATTTCTTCTCATTACATTTGTTCAGTTTGGTCAGAGTTAGAAACAACAAACAGTGGTCAGGTTTGGGTTAATATGAAAACTCTGTCATTGTAAGGCAACCTTCGTGTTTGTGGTCACGATGCTAAACATGTGGTTCGGGTTAAATCAGGCCATGTTAAAAACACACCTGATAAACAAAGTACACTGTTGGCAGGGAGTCAGCATCTATCTCCTGTACTTACGGTCAATGTTTTGTTGACACATCTCTCCATCCTGACCTCCTCTCTGCTGGGACTTTGTTGCTCCGCCATAACCAATGACCTGGCTTCCTCCTCTGAATCCTGTTATGCCTGTTAACTGAAAGTTTTGTTGCTAGGGTTAAGGGCTATTTGTTGGAATATGTTATAGTCACATTCTGCTGAAGTACAGTCTCACATTGTAACAATGTTAACATTGCCATCCTCAGAAAAACCCACAGCGACTCACGTTTGAGTTTTGGCAGTGTTTACAATACCTTAAGGGTGCAGTACGCAGAATTTTTCCCCTGAAATGTCTTCATTATTCAAAAATGACTATACTTTCTTTTAAAACATAGCTTTAGTTAAGTACTTACATTACTTCAGATATGTCATATCGTAAGCGAGGCAAATTCTCAACTCTGTAAAGAGGTAAGCTCTTTCAAATCTGGGGGTTGTGTGGACCCCATCATCAGAGTGTGAAGATGTGTTTTATTTGTGTTTAGCTGTGTTTGGATGTTGCCTGTTGTACTGTGTTCATTGCCTTGGTTATTTTGCTCACATTTCTGATGGATTGTTGTGTTTGATGTGAGACAAATTAGCACCATGAGTGAAGTTATCCAGTGAGTTAGAGATCATGCCTGTGACTTCAGGTGCTCCTTAAGGTTAGAGCATATTCTTCACCAGTATGCATTTTCTTGTGGTTAACTCTCTATTTTGTTCTTGCCAAAGGGGACCCACTTTGCCACAGTTTTGGAGCATTACTTCAGCTCTGTTATATTGGAAAATATTTAACACATTCAAAAGAGTAGTATAAGTAGTATGGACAAACATACATTTTTTTAAGTTTTAAATTTAGCTCTGTGAGTTCAAGTAACACTGTCAGTTTTGCTGTGTGTTTGTCTTTATTATAGAGGTGTGACTTTACCGGAACTACCTGGTTGTAGGTGCAATCTCTTGTTGTTCTTGCCAGTAAGTGAAGATCACATTTACTGTACAACCCCTCAGTAGCTACTCAGCTACTCAATACTTAAAGTCAACTTTAAATTAAATACTTTTACTTGAGTTTATATATAGAACAGTGCTTTTAAATGTAAATTTTAACAGGAATAACTGTACTTTACTTGAAGACAATAGATGTATGATTTTTTTGCACCTCTGGTTTATAAGTTGTTGTGGTACTTCATGTCAAATACCGCTACAAAAAGAAGTGTGAACTGCTACAGAAGGCTGCTGTTGTGTTTCATTCATGTTTTGTGCTGCCTTCTTGTAATGAAAAATACATATTCTCTCTCATTGGCTGGGCATTCTGTTGCCCAGGCTCCCTATGTAACTCCATGCCCCCACCTAAACCTTGCAACGGTGGCCCCACTACATTTCCAATGTGCACATGTAAGACGTGCTGCTCAGCTCCGCCTACCTCCAGTGCCTATGTATTATTTTGAAAAGGGGAGTTTTCAAGAAAAACTGTACTCCATAAGGTATAGTCACAAAAGAGTACAACACTTTTTTGTTTAACTGATAAATCAAAAGTGAGGGAGAAAAGCTGTTGAAAGTGGTCTTCATAGATACTCCTCCTCTCACATAGATATATTCTCCTTGCACATGCAAATATTTTCTTCGCTCACATGCATATGTTTGAGAGAGGAAAATATTTATGTGAGAGAAGTATGTATGCATGTGCAAGGAGAATAAACTCCCGCCTGCGCATGGACAGATTCTGTCCTGATTGCAAATTCACTGAAAGCAGGCAGGATCACAAACAGTATGTTCAGTTAATCCAACATTAAAAATAGCGTTTCCCAGGGTATAAGAAAAAACCCTTTCCCAAAAGTGGAGCAAGCAATGGGTGCTGCAGGAAATACGAAGTATCAGCACCTAAGTAGTGGGTGGGGATTTGTTTGGGTTATCCCCAGCATCACAGGGCTTCCCTTTCAGGGCAGATGTCACCAGACTACCCACCTTCGCATTTCCCACAGCAACAATTTTGGGAAAGGGTTTTTATCTTATACTGTGGGAAACGCTTTTGAACGTGGGATTAACTGAATGTACTGTTTGTGATCCTGCCTGCTTTCAGTGAATCAGCATCAGGACAGAATCTGTCCATGCCCAGGTGGGAGCAGGTGACAGATGATGCAGTAGAGGGATTCTTCATTTATTTTATCAGCAGTAAGGAAAGGTAGGCTAGTGATGGACAGGTCAGATGTGTAACCTCGACTTAATATGAAATAGTATTTAACCGAGTTTATGAATATATCTGGCTTAGTATAATCTTTTATAGTGGATCCCTCCCTGCTGTAGCTACACAGGATACAGAGGCATCACGCAGGCACCGCGCTTGTGTTCCAGATCAGCACACTGGGCAGAGCCAGGTGACTCTCAGGTATCTATTTTAGCATGTGTCTCTGGTAGCCTTACCCACGGGACTGCAGAGCGTTTTTCTATTTTAGGACGGCTGATGTGTTTTAATGCCAGAGCCAGTTAACAAAGGATTAAAATAGGATGAACTGTTACAGACTAAAATTAATATTTCGCTTGGTTGGAACTTTTCGATCACAGATTGAAGACAGTTTTTAAGTCATACATATTCCTGGCTTGACTGATTAAATTTCTAAGAAGTGCATGAATGTCACCAGCCAAAAAAATAAATACCTAAATAAATTAAAACACTCTGTTCACCACAAGAATCAAACCCGCTACCCCTTAGCCATATTATCTACATATATATGTCCTAATATTACTTAAATACATTGTTCAGTGCCATATAGTGTTGTGATATGATTCTGGAGAAAGGACGTCATTATTTTCCTCACCCTTTTAATGAAAATATGAACAATAACAGTATAATAAAATAATTTTCCTCCTAGTCACTGATGTGGGCACCTTTATGCGACTCGAGTCCAAGTCGCGGACTCCAGTCCTCATCTCTCACGACGCTCACTTTGCACTGAGCTGTGGGTGACATTGTGTGCAGCTGGGCATGTCCTCTGCCGATCAGTTGTTGAGTATGAGGATGTTACAGTTTCAGGTGGTGATAAGATATGATGCAATATACCAATTGCTTGCTTTAAAACATGTAGCTACTCCTCAGACGCCATGCTTGTTTAAATGCTCTTTCAGACCTTGACCCACCTTGTAAACCTCTCAACCAATCAGAGCACTTCAAAATGAACTGCCTTCCCTTTCCACTATACTTTACTCTCACATACATATATTCTCCTTGCACTCACATATATACTTCTCCCACTACATATACTTGATAGAAGAATGTATATATGTGCAAGGAGAATATATGAATGTGAGAGGAGTATATATGTATGTGAGAGAAGTATATATGCATGTATGAGAAGTATATATGTATGTGAGAGAAGAATATATGTGTATGTGAAAGGTCCAGAATGAATTATGTCTTATAAGGCCCCTCATAAACAAAGGTATCTAACTGCACAGCTTGGTGGTACTTGCCATCTATTGTAATTGTTTTGATTAGGAGCCCCCTGGTGGCTGATTTTATACTGTGGTAGGTAGGGATGGGTACCGAATTTGGTACTTTTATAGGTACCGCCGAATTCTATTCACTTAAAATCAAACGGTACCATGTTTCAGTACCTAAACGCATCATTGTGACTGCAAGAGAGTGGAAGAGTAGTCAATTTTCCATGCCGGATGTGAACGCAGCATTGCATGCACGAGAGTAATGACGTCGGTGGCAGCTAACTGAATCAACAAAACAAGCATGGCTGATAGGAAGTGGTCGAAGGTAGCGCTCCACTTTTCAAAATATGATGCAGGTTACCGTGCAGTGTTTGTGACATGAAGCTCAAGGTTTACCACAGCAAAACTTCTAATCTGAGTTTGATGATTGATGATTCAGATTGGCTCCTGCTGTTTCCTGCTCGTTCGCCCCCCTCCCTCTCTCCCTCTTTCGTACCGAATCCTCACTTTAAACACCATGATTTGCCCATTTATCATTTGGATATCAACCATGGAAATATACTAGATAAAGGCATATGTTTGTTTGCTCAGTCACCTAACAGATTAGGGCACGGTACAGATTGCCTTGTGTGAGTGCGTCCTAAACGTTGCTCTCCATCTCTCCAACTTGGCACAGTTAGTGCAGTATGAAGTGCTCTGTCAGGATGGATGGATTCAGAGTGATTTTAAAGGAGTGACAGAGCCACAGGCTTGTCCTCACTGCTTATTTTCATCGCAGAATAAAACAATTTGCCACTTTCTATTAATTTTTTTGCAGTAAATACTAAGAGAACTAAACAGACCCAGTGTGCACGGTTCAGGTGTGATGTTTTTGCGTATTAAGGCTCGGTTATGATGAGTGAGGGAGGAGCAGACTCTGCTCTCACCAGGGAAAGATGACATCTTAGTTTTGTTGGAAAAAGGACTGCATTAGGATAGAAGATGTGCAGTACAGGTAGTTCATGGTAGAGGAAGTAGTTTGTTTAATTTCAATTGTAATACTTTAATTGGTAAAATTGTATACCTTTATTTATTTAATGAGTTATTTGGACTCCATACTCTATTGTTCATTGGTTTTAAACTTATTCACCCTCCATGGACCCCAATGCACATTTTTCAAAGAGGGGAAATTAGAGGAATAGGAGGTAGTGGGCTGGGTAGTTATAATAGTTTAGGTTTTCCATGTTGGAGTAATTTGTAAAAACACTTGTGACATTACATTACAAACGGTGTTTGATGTTGTTTTGATGTATTTGATATTTGATAGTGTTTTGATATTGAGAAATATATATCTAAAATTCATAAGTTTTGGGGTTATATAACATTTATTATTGCATATCATTCACCCACAAAAGTAATAAAAATGGGTACTGTTGTGTACCTGTACCGGTTCACAGGTACCGGTAATCGTACCATACCCGTTCAAATGTGAAAGGTACCCATCCCTTGTGGTAGGTAAAGCTAGATTTTGTACTACTGAATGTGCTATCTACGCCTTCATAGCCTTTTGGTACCTTTTCTATCACATCTGAATGTTAAAAGCCTTTATAAATCCATTTTGATCCATTTTTGATTGCACCTTGCACACCGTCTCTGATGTGTTCATTTTTCATGTTCATTGTGAGAATTTCCAGTACGGGTCAAATGGCCTTGTACTGCAGAGACAAAAAGCATTGAATATGATTTTGTGGAACACTGGATCTACTGGGTCCTTACAGAGCTTTACAGTTGGTTTGTCTGCACAAGCATGGGCATCATGGCACTGAGCCAAGCTGGAGAGATAGCATTTTTCTTCTCAGTTTGGTCTTGCTTGTTTTATGTGGCAGTGAGTACAAATATGGGCCTTAATCTATGCTGTTCAATGATGGAAATTTACAAAATCCATGAGCATGAAACAGTGTTTTGTCAAGTTTCAGCATCAGGGAGCAAGAGAGAGAAAGCCAGCTTCACTGAGTAGTCAAACCCCCACAAAAATGACTTAGATGCAAAAAAAAAAAAAAAAAAAAGAAAATAATAATAATAATAATAATAATAATAAAAAATAAAATAATAATGATAAAGATATATATATATATAAAAGCTGAACCTGTTTTGAAAAATATAATGATGAATAACTGTTTTGGAGTCAGTGTGAAAACATAACTGACACAACATGAAATTGTACTTTTTTAAAGATGTAACAATTTTGGATGAAACAAAAGGATTCAGTGTGGAAAAGCTTTCAGTGTCAGACAGGATGAGTCAAAACACACGGCAGAAACATTTAATAATATATTTTACTATAAAAGATAGGGGTGTAAATCACCAGTTTCATCCCGATACGATACAATTTCGATATTATGGACAACGATGCGTTTTTTTCCGATATCACAAAATCTGCCACGATACATTATTGATTCGATTCGATATGGGGCCCAGGATTGATATCAGCCGATTTTGTGCAAAATTTCACACGGTTACAGAAAAAAAGTTTCTGCAATTAATTTATTGACAGGTCTCTGTATTTAATAAAAATATGTCTTTAACAAAAACAACAAAGACCTGATTACTGATTACCTTTAAATTAGGAACACAACTATGCACATTTGTGTTAAAATATGTTGATTTAAAACAGCAAACACTTTCAGTACTAAACATTTTATTTCCTCACATCCCCAGATCACTCTAAAGCACCAATATGGACTTTTTCTGCAACCCCTTATAATAATGATCAAAATGTTTGGCCTGTGTTTCCATTTTAGATTTTTTTCTTAAACTTATTATTTCTGCTCTATATCAGCCCTTCATACTTTACACAGGGGTCTGTTAATGTGGAAGACAAGTTCATTTAGTTTATTCACCTTATGAGATTTAAATGAGGTAAAATATGTGGCAGATAATGTTATATAATGATTCTTTATCATTTTTTATTTATTGCAACCTTGATTTTAATAAATGGAAAGGTTCGACAGAATACTAGAGCAAAGTTTTATTATAAAGGATGTTCCTGTGATGTGCAGCTTTATAACAAGAGTGAGGGAGTGGGGGTATACAGAGAACAGCTGTCCTGCTTGAACCGCATTAAGTTTGGACAGCTTATATTTTCATTATAAATCTAACGTGAGACGGCGATGTAAAATAAGTATATCAAAGGAGAGATGCAGCAGCAGACTTTTCCTCTCTGTATATCTGTGGTCTGCTGCAGACAGCACTCGCTCCCTCAGCCATGACGGGTGGAGTGTTTTCATCCGTGAACGATCTCATACGGGGGTTATATACGGATAAAGACATAGATGTAGTCAGCAAACTAAGGGGAGAGATCCGTCCTGCAGTAGCGTCTGTCTGAAATATATCCACACAGCAGAGAGAGGAGAGGATATCCTCTTTCCCTCAGCCGTGAAACTTTAAGCCACTGCTGCTACTTAGTTAGCTTGCAGCTAGCTTGTTAAAGGACGCTGCCTGGGGCAGAAACTGTCAAAGGGCATGCGGGGGGAAATTCAAAATAAAAGCGTAGCTTGAAGCATCCATTTAGATCCATGTTTTGACTTTCCATCGATCTGATTGGATCATCAATCAACCAATCGATATATCGATATACATCGATCATTTTTTACACCCCTAATAAAAGACAGTAAGAACAGATTTTGTGTAAGATCTGCAAATTAATAAGATGGACCTCCTTGTCCCAATGGGGCGCCAAAGTCACAGCAAAATAAAAATCCCTCTGTGGTACCCATTGGACCCATTGTGCTGGTAGCAGAATTTCACATCTAAAACTCAAACCATTCCTAATCCACTCTCCTTTTCCTTCCTAGGTATCATATCATAGTGACGATTCTGATCTACCTGCTTCCCCTAGTGGTGATGGGCATCACATACACCATTGTTGGGGTGACCCTGTGGGGTGGGGAAATCCCAGGAGACTCATCTGATAACTATCACGGACAGCTCAGGGCTAAACGGAAGGTAAGCACTCTTGAGAGGAAACAGTGCACCACTCATTAGGATATGACCTGAGGCGCTGCAATTAGTCTTTGTGAACATCAGGATCTTTGAACTACAAATCAGAGGGGAAGGAATAATTTGTAATTGTCTGCCACTGAAATGCCTGTGGCTCCAGGTAATTACTATCTCATTTAGATTTTATATTCTGTACTGAAAAGGAGGATGAAGAGGAAGATTTTTGTAATATATCCCAATTTAGTACTCAATCGCATTCAAAGTGGAGAAAGATTTGAGAGTTAAATGGATTTTCTGATGGTTTTGCAAGACTAGAAAGCATTGATAATCATCTGCCAGGGTAGTTTTCCAGTTTTCAGTTACTTTTTAAATTTAGATTAAAGCCTATGTCTCTGTTCATTTTGCTGCTGTGACTAAGAGCATTTCTTGTGTGATGCGGATAATCCCAGACCACCACTGAAATCTAATTTATTGCATCCTGCTGATACACCCTGATGTGAAAACAAAAAATTTTATGAGATAAAACATAAAAAGTAATTATTTGGAAATGATATTTCATTTTTGATTTAATATGTTATTTTATAAGGCATGCAGTAGCAACGGTAAAGCTACATTAGAGCATTATTTCTCTCCACTATTACTGGAATAGTTCGCTATCTAGAGAAATTAAAGGAATATGCTGGCAGTCTCCAGATTTCAAGCATCACAGTTAAAATGACTGCGTTGCTTTCTGTGGATGAGGATTTACAGGACTCCTGAGCACTGTCTGTATTTCTGTGAACCTTGGTACTGCACATCAAACATTTCAAGGAAAAACAAACCTTTCTCCTAAGAACACAGTGTTTTTGGTTGTCACTTGTCCTAAATCAACAGTATGTTCATTCATCTGGGCAGGCATATGCACTGAAAACAACTGTCTCTTAGTATTATGCGTTGTCCCTGCTCTGTGTCTAATGCCAAGGCCTTTATATCTCAGGAGTCAGAGCACAGGCATGACACACTTTTGCAGTATAGCTGTTAAATGCTAACTCGAAGAATGAATGCATGTAAGATAAAACATTGGGCCTGGTTTTGGCAAATACATCTCTTCCTGCAGAACAAGGTCTTTAAAGACAAACTAAACCTAAGGCCCAAAAGTAAATCTTAAAAAAATATAGTACTGTTGATCAGTGAGGGTCCAAATTTTGGCCTTTTTTCCACAACATATTTGAATGCTTCATTTTGTATGAAAATAGCAACAGCCCTCTACAGGTTGAAACTGTCTACTGCGAATTCATTTTTTGAAAAACTTCTACTGGCTGATCTTGTGCTAAGTGATGTATGTGGTGCCATCTGTCATCATCACAGAACTCAACAGTTACTGCCAACATTTTCCTTGTGCGTTTTCTTCACTAGTAGCAGCCGACAGAGGAAATTTGCAGCTCTACCAATCAAAGGCATTGCTGTGACACTCTAGGATTGTGGGTAATGTAGTGGTGTTGCCTGAGATCATGAATGAAATGTGATTTTTTTTTTAAAACAAGGCTGATAATATACTATCATGTGTGTTCTTCATGATCATACATCTTTCTTATCACATTTAAGCTGTGCTTAAGCTGAGCCTTTGTTGAAAATGACTTTATTTTTAGTGGCAGACTGTGGAAGTTTTGCAGGAAAAATCAGCTGATTAGAGACATTGCTGTGTACTCAGATTGTTTGTAGTGCTGTTGCACAAGATTGTGAACATGTTTTCTTAAGGTCCCTGTAAAGTGAAATCCAAAATGTGTGTCTTAACATACAAGATATGTTAAAATAAGATTGTTTTAAATGTGAAAAACACTGAAATCTATGTGTGACTAATTTGGGCAGGGCAAAATGTAGCACTCCATGATGCCACACTTGGGGAATTGTCCCAGCTTCCCAAGGATACAACAATGTGAAATTATGTAACAGAGCCAGACAGCCACGCTCTAGTCATAGTGCATCGTAAGGTCAGGGAGCAGGTTAATTGCCAGAACTAAATGCTTCTCTATTTTTCACTTGAACCAGGTGTGTTGGGTACCAACACTTTATCTGCTGAAGTCGTGATTTAATCCATATTTCACTTGTCTTTATTCCTGGATGATAAAAGAAGCAGACTGTGGCTTTGTCTCTCTCAAAGCAGCAAAAGTCCAATCCCTTTCCTTTGTTAGCATCTGATACTTGATATCAGTAAAGTGTCAGATGATGGACATGTTCTATCCCTGCAAATTCTGTCACAAGTCAAACCTCCAATGCCAATCATCATTTAGGACTTTTATTTGGAGAAGCAATATCAAGAAATGAAATGTTTTCAGCAGCAACTTAAAAACAGAGGTGTCTCATAAGAGGAAGAGTGACATAACAGAGCCGAGAAAATGAAATATAGACTACCTGAAGGGTTAAAAACAGGATGAGAAAATGAAACTTAAACGTTTTAGCTCTGAACTGTGAATCTGTCATGACATAAGTGTAATTGTTTCTCTATGGGCCCAAAAAGGGAGTTTTAGATTCCTCCATTAAAGTTGTGGCATTTTTTTTAAATTCAGAAGATTGTCTTTCTTGTGACCGACATTCCCAGTGCAACATAGAGCAGATATAAATGCTTAATTTTTCATGAATTTGAAGTTTAATTTAATATACTTAAAGATGTTTTTCATGACTGAAATTTGACCTGGTGGGACATAACACAGCTGCCTGTCTTACAACAAATCTACATTAGAGATTTTTTATAATCACTTACAAGGAATTTAAAATGAAGTGGAAAATGTACAGACTTACGTCTCCTACGTGATCATATATCTTTGGTACCGTACTTCAACCATCTTTCTTTAAAAAAAATTCCCATTGAATTTATGGTAGTGGCAGAACCAGGAAGAACACACAAGTTTCGCAGGTAAAGGCAGAATCACCCAATACATCACTGACACTTCAGGATTGTGTGCAATATAGTGCTGTTGACCAAGATTGAGAATAAACTGTGTTTTTGTTAAAACAAGGTTGATAACATACAAATGTGTGTCTCTTACATGACCATATATCATTGTTTCACACTAAGGTAGCTCATGGTTAGTCTGCCTTTAATGGTTATGATATTTTGGCTAATAATCAGGTCTGATTGATTGATTGATGCTGTAGCTGATTAGGGACAGTTGAAAGAAGATAGTTGGCGTGTCTTATCCCTGACATTCTAAAGGCATTTTTTTGAAATTCTAGGGTCAACCCACTCCAGCTTTTCTTACTTTTTGCTCAGACAGATTTGACCAGATCTATTGTGAAGAATTTTTAAACTTGGCATGAAATATAACTCCGCTGATCCAAGTGATGGTGAAGTAAATCAACACTTTGTTGGAGAAGTACAGTTAAATTCAAAAGAATGAGGAGCACAAACAAAAAACTTCCACTCTGGAGCCCGTTTCCGAAAAGTTCCATTTTCAGGCGCCAAAATGCCGTTGCCGTGTAAACAGACAGCCAAAATGCTACAAAACTTTTGCGTTTTCACTCGAAAACATCGTGTAAATGGGGCATCAGTCCAGGTGTGGCAGGAATGGCTGGCTGGTGTTAGCTGATGCTGAACTGATAACAAGCAGGTAAGCTGCAAAGACAGGAAGGCTGGTGGGAGGTAATCCAGAGGCACAGGAGAGGAAAAGTAAGGCTTTGTTACATGAAGAACCCCAGGGACTCAAAAATGCAAAAACACAGGGAAGGAATCCACCCGGGTCGGCGCGACAACAATTTGGAGATAAATGATTGAAACGCTACAGAATGATAAGCTTGGGAGACAGCAGGTGTGATTGATCAGGAGTGATTAGTGAGCCAGTAACCAGGAACTGTTTCAATTTCACACCATAAACACACAGGCACAAAAACACACACACACATGGCAGACACAGTGTGAAACAGAGAAGCAGAAGAGATGAAGTAAAACTCGAGGGAACACTGGAGGCACAGCAGATGTTGTGATTTAAAGAAATCAATACCAAAGAAAATATCTCTGAGAAGAAATCAGAAATAAACACTTATCCATGCCACTGATTAAATTGTTACATTTTTACTAATCTGGTGACAAAATGATATAAATGCGTATTGAATTATATTTATCATATGTAGGTGTGACATTGAATTATTGTCAGAAAGACTGTGTCACTTGAATTCTTCAGGGACATAAAGTGATCGAAAGCTGTCTACCCTGGGCACCAGGATATGGAAAATGTTGTAACGCATACATGGCAGTGATTGGGAGGTGGAGGGCCACGTACAGAGATGTCATGAATGAACTGGTGGATGAGAAAACCATGTCATAAAAGGACGGCAGTAAGACGTGTACTGTTCTCACAATGAGAGAGTGGAGCAGTGCTGTTAGAAAAATGTGACCAGGTGATGTGAACACCTGATGATTAGATGAAAAAGAGTGAGCATGTGTGGAGGAGTGCATACAGCGCAATCTGACAATGAACAATTAAACCAGCATGCAGATTATAGTCTTCCTTTTCTGGACTTAAGCAAAATATACATTTGTTGTTTGCTCACATGTATTCCTGGTCACAAGGTGCGCTGTTTGAACAGAGCTGTCCTTGAGGACCAACTTTTTTCTTCCACTCTGCCTCTGTGCATAAAAAAATGCGTGTGAGGTGCAGCAGGGGCTAAAGTATTCTGCTTTCAAATGGCAATACAAATGCTATCTGCTATCAAGTGGCCAGGGCAATGCTTGAAATCTGACTGACCACTCCCAGGCAGTCTAAGTACTAAACTGCGATTGACCAGCCTTTTTTAAAATACAGGCTTTAAACTTGGGCTGTATTGAAAATGAACATTAGGTTTGTTGAAATCTCAGTGTTGCACATTTTTCTTCTTCAGTAAAATAAGTTATAACTTTGAATATCTTCAGTCCAAGCACAAGGTAGGGAGAAAATTGGCAAAAAACCCAGAGCAGAGCAGGCATCAGTCACAACTGAATGACGCTGATTAAGTCAGAAGCAGAATGAAAGAGGAGCTCGGGTGGAGGACCGTTGCAACAGCAGCTTGCAGAGAGCAGCAGAGAGTAGCCAGGCAAGAATAGTTTAAAAAGGCAGCATGAGAGCGATTAGCCAATAGTGTGCTTTGAGCAAATCAGCTGGCCTTCAGCTGATTCAGCTCGTGTGAGATCAGCTGATCACTGTCTGCCTGCCTGAACTAACGCTATATGCTCGATTTTTGACCTGGTCAGCAGTTTATTTGATAACCCTTTGCTGACCAGAAGTCGCATTAACCGAATATTCTCAGTCATTGACAGATTTTTTTGAGGGATGATGGAGAATTTTGAAGGCTGTCCGCCATTTTGACGGGCTGGAATGATGAGGATGAGCCTGCATTTCAGCGCACACACAGACAGATGCATAAACCTTTTCCATTTTGCACACATGGACTATCAAGGAGGTTATTTAATCTATTAAAAATCTTGTACCCAGTGGGATCTCTCACTGACCTCGACATCGTAGATCAATGAAAGCGCGTCTGTCTCTGTGCTGACAGCACTGAGAGGCTGCTGAGGGTGTCTCAGTACACAGGTCAGCATGCAGAGTGTTAAGGCCTTTGCACAAAGAGCCCTTTTCATGTTGTTCTAATCATGTCTGCACACTGATGCCAAAATTATCGTTTTATTCATTCCGTTTTTTTCGGAACAGATTTGATTTTATGCGACATTTCGTATCAGTCCAAGGTGACTGATGATTCAAAACAGTTCTCGCTGCTTCCTCCTCGCTTGCTCACCACCGAAACCTTACTTTAAACACCAAAGTTTGCTCATTTATCATGTGGATATCAACCATGGAAATATAACAAAGAGATGGGTGAATGATGATTCAGATCAGCACCTGTTGCTTTATTCTTTCTTGCTCGCTCACCACTGCCCAACCCTCCCTTCTCTCTTTCTCTGAAAACCTCACTTTATCCACCGTTGTTTGCCCGTGTATTATGTGGCTATCAGTCATGGAAATATAACAGATAAAGGCATACGTTTGTAGCCTACTCACTGGTCATAACAGAGACAGAATTAAAAAGTTGTTCTCCATCTCTCCAGCTTGTGTCTGTGCTATGACGCATGTGCTGTATGAAGCTCTGTGTCAGGATGGATCCAGATGGACTTTAAAGGAGTGACAGACACAGGCTCGCAGTACAAAACCATTTGCTACATTCTACAAATTTTCGCAGTCAAGGCAAGTACAAACACACCTGACTCAGTGTGCAAGGTCCGAGTGCGTGACGTTTTTTCAGATTACAAGTCCTGTGGAGCAGAAAAATGTGCACGGCTCCACTGTGGAGCCTTTTAACAACGTATCAGCTAGGGTTGTCAAACTACAACATACTGATATTAAAAATATCCTCAAAACTGTGCATGATGTCTTAAATGGCGCACTTCATAGTTGCTTGCTTAAAGACAGGGATTGTTGCTCCACAGTCACTGCGTAAAAAGTAAACGCTGTGCTGCTGTGTTCATCTTTCTATCAGTGCCATTAAAATCCAGAACCTCAAAGATTGTTTTTTTGAATATAAAATTAGAAATGGTGCTTCATTAATTAAACAGTACTAATAAAGTCACATTGAATTATATCATATTACAGATATTAAAGAGGAAATTATAATGACGGATTGTAAAATGGCATGACGGAATTTTTATGACCCTTTCTGTCAAAAATGACAGACAACAAAAACATCCAGTGCAACATCTGTTGCTGACTAAGCTTTTTGTCACCACTAAAGCCACAGCCTGTGAATGAGGGTCAACATTTCTTTTTTGAACCCTGGCATGCTTCACTGTTTTCTAAAGTAGTTTTGGCTTCACCTCTCTGTTATTTCTCTACTCTATTATTTTTGAGTTTTACATCCAGTGAAAAGGTCTGTGGAAATTTCCCAGTGTCTCTACGGAGATAAATAGGTAAGACTGTTATGATTGTTAATATTTTTACAGCACATTAGTGCATGTGTGTTTAGTTGTTAGTCTGTTTACACAGAAGAATTCAGTGCTTAATCACCAGTTTCACTGTGATATTTCAGACGGTGTGCCATAGTTAATGTGGAAACATTCATCAATGTGGTGTGCTCTCTGGCTTTCACAGGAAAAAAATCACAGAAAGGAGTGCATACCTCCAGGCATCACTGTCAACTATCAGTATGCATACTAATTACACTGATAAAACTGAACTGTTGTATATTACAGGAAATATCAAAAGATTACCACAGTCATTGGGATGGGCTGTCTGTTAAACAACATCCTCACCACTTTTTTAAATATATTATTTATTAGGAGATACTGTACAGGATGCATGTATCAGTATACGCACTAGTGTTGTAAAAACATATGTCAGGGTACGGCCAGTGGTGGGCAAGCACACTAACATTATCAAGAGTAGAACCTTGATTCTAGCATGGCATATAAATAACATCCACTTCGATTTTATGAGGCTGGCAGAAAATCTTTAGGTGAACTGGCCTTTCAAGGAGACAGTAATTGTGCAAACCTCAGCTGTCTGTACTTTCCCACTTTGATGCTCTCATGTTCTCAAAACAAGTATCTGAAAAAGTCCTAACTATAGAATTGTTAGCTAAATTTATCAGTCCACTTATTGGTTGAAATGTATCCATGGCAACTGACATCTGTCTTAAGAGACAAGAATAGAGCTGAATTGTAGCTTGGATAAGCCACAGGCATAAATCACTGATTGAAGAACAGCAGTGTTTCCCATTAATTACCTTGACTGTGGCTGCCCACCATTGTCCTGTTTTCCTTGCTAGTTATATTTTACATTACATTTCGTAAGGAACTGAATATGCAGTACTTTTACATTATTCATAATATGAAGACCTTTTGTGTAGTGTTATGTCTCAGCAAAGTGTCTGTCATTCACAGTTAGTAGGTAATTCTCCTAACTAAGGTGCAAGGTGAGTTGTCACTCTTCTGGCTCTCTGAGGTCTACTGTCCTGTTGAGAGGATTCTGTTGTGGCTGTGTCAGTGGGATGTGTGTCCAGCCTCTCCCCAGTCACACAGATGGGCCCGACTGTCTCTAGTTCAGGCTGAACCCACTGCTCCACCTGCGACACATGACACATCATTGTTTTGCCACCCTTTTCTAGAATAACTGAATGTCCTCTTCTGTTCACTACAGTGTAAGGGTTTCATTCAAATGGTGTTGAAAGTTTGTTTTGTTTCTGCTGACGGAGCAGGATTTTGTCACCCTGTCTCACTGTACTGTCTTTTGCTCTTCAAGCTCTGTTTGCATCTATGCGTCCCTTCTCCTTCCTCACAGCATCAGTCCTGCGAACAGCAGCATCCTGTCCCCCAGGTTGTAGCTGGCGGTCTGCTCACAGTTTAGGGAGGTTGGTTCTGATCTGTCAGTTGAATAGCAGCTCATGGCGCCAATCCTTGCCTTCAGCATGAGCTGCACGTATGGCTTTACACAATGTACTATTCTGTCTTTCAACCTTGCCATTTGCCTGACGCCAATACGGCGTGATTCGTTTATGAGTGATCCCGCTCTCTTGTAGATATGTTATAAACACCTACGACAGAAATGGAGTGCCGTTATCACCTACTATAGTCTCTGGGATTCCATGAGTTGCAAACAAGTGTCTCAGACATTTGATTTTGTTCGCTGATGTGGGGCTCCTGAGAACATTGACACCTATCCATCTGGAGTCTGGAATCAGTCAGTACCAGTAGATTGTCTCCTGAAGGGAATGGTCCACACATGTCCATAGCAAGTGTCTGCCACAGCTTAGCTGGGAGCTCTGACCTTGTTGTAGGGACAGATGCTGTCCTCTGCTGACAAGTCCTCCATTTGTCCTGGTGTGAAAGCATTCGGCACTGTATGTTGAGCCACATGGTAGACGTGATTCTCCATGGTACCACTCTGTACTAGTGGATTGGCTGTGAGGCATGACGGTGAGTCAGCCGCGCTGGCTTATACACAACTTTGAATCGATACAGCTGCAGTTGCAAAGCCCACCTTCATTCCTAGCTGGAGGTTTGGACTTAGGTGAGTATATTGTCTCGAGGGGTTTATGGTCTGTGACCATCAAAAAGTCTTTTCCATAGAGAAACACATGGAATTTCTCACATCCCCACACAATGGCAAGGGCCTCTCTCTCAGTCTGGGAGTAGCGGCGCTCTACATCAGACAATGCTGTGCTGGCGTAATAGACAGATTTATGTGTTCCATCACTTTGTTTTAGGCTCAATATTGTGCCTAATCCTACTGGACTAGCATCCTCAATCACATGTGTCCCTGCATCTTGTCTAAAATATGCCATTACATGTAAGCTGGCTAGCTGTCTCTTTAGCTCCACAAACGCCGTCTCCTGCTCTGATCCCCAGCGTGAAGAAGATGCCTTGTACTTTGGCTCCTGCTAAGTGTAGCAATAAAGCCTCATGGACTCCTGACGCAGCTAAATAAGGTCTAAAACTATTTAACCACTTCTGCCAGCGAACACCGACATTAACTGAGTCGCTGAGCACATCAAAAGGTGGGACTGCCGGTAAACATAGCGCCGTGCTAGCTTAATTGCCCTCTTTTCCTTCCCCTCGTCAGATTAAACTTCATGCACTAACATTAGTTTCTCGTACATATTCCGGCGTTCCATTTCAAATTTTTGTCACTCTTTGTAGTGTTTCTGACCGTATAAACACCACTGACATCACCATGCTCGCACTCTTTTCATTCTGCTTTATTCCACACTCTTACGGTAACATACAAACCACACACAAGTGACATCATCACGTGTCTAACTTCACATGACATAAACGGCAGTAAAATATCATTTCAATGCTGCTGTAGACTAATATGTAGATAAAAGGGATGCTAGAGACATGCCATGAAATTATAGACTTGTGCAAAAAGTTACATGAGCTTCATCTTGGATAATAATTCATCCATACATTATCCTTATAGACCATACCCATGTCCCAAATGCTGATTGAATTTATTAATTCTCTAGGACCTGTCGTTGTATGCAGCATGGACATAGTGGAAAATATATTACTCATCCTGGGTATTCCCATGTGGCACATTGTGCTTTTTCCACAGTGGACTCTGTGGAATAAAATTGCATTGAATTGAGTCTGAAAACAACCTGAGATTTAAATTCTAATGCATGCCTGCATAATTCTGTGCAAAATTACCATTCTCCTGTATAATACATGATGTATTATACAAACAATTCTCCAGGAGTTGTCCATTTTTTCTTTACCAAATAAGGCCATGCAGATGGGGTGGATACCAGCTCTTTGAACCAAAAATGTCTGTTTTAAGTTTTTAAAACTCAAGCTTTTGTGAAATGCTGAAAATGTGAAAACACAGTAATGTGAAGTATTACTGTTTCTTACTTAAGTAATGAAATTACCATTACTAATCAAAAAACTATTTCAGTACTTATTTTATTCTTCAACTAAAGGTATACAATGCAGTGAAAAAGTATTTGCCCCCTTTCTGATTCCTGCCTTTTTTTTTTTTTTTTTTTAACACATTTATCACACTTAAATGTTTGGGATCATCAAACCAATTTTAATATCTCATAAAGACAACCCAAGTAAATACAAAATGCAGTTTCTAAATGATGATTTTATTTATCAAGGGGAAAAAAATCCAAACCTTTCTGGCCCTGCGTGAAAAAGTAATTGCTCCCCTTGTTAAATCATGAGTTAACTGTGATTAACCACAGTTTTTGGAAAGATGAGTTCCATTTCACTGGCCACACCCAGGCCTGATTACCACCAGATTTGTTGAACCAAGAAATCACTGAAATAGAAGCTGACAGACAAAGTGGAGTTGGCTACAAGATCTCAAAAAGAAACACATCATGCTATGATCCAAAGAAATTCAAGAACAGATGAGAAACAACATGATTGAAATCTTTCAGTCTGGAAAAGGTTACAAAGTCATTTCCAAGGCTCTGGGACTCCAGTAAACCACAGTCAGAGCCATTATCCACAAAGAAAGAAAAATCGGGGAACAATGGTGAACCTTCCCAATTGGCCAACCAAAATGACTCCAAGAGTGCAACGACGACTCATCTGGGAGGTCACAAAAGAACCCAGAACGACATCCAAAGACCTGCAAGCCTCACTGGCCTCAGTTAAGGTCAGAGTTCATGACTCAACCATAAGAAAGACACTGGGCAAAAATGGCATCCATGGGAGAGTTCCGAGGCCAAAACCACTGCTGACATATAAGAACATAAAGGCTCGTCTCACATTGAACCCCAAGACTTTTGGAGAAATATTCTGTGGACTGACGAGACAAAAGTTGAACTTTTTGGAAGGTGTGCGGCCCGTTACATCTTGCATAAAAATAACAGCATTTGATAAAAAGAATATCATGCCAGCAGTCAGACATGGTGGTGGCAGTGTAATGGTCTGGGGCTGCTTTACTGCTTCAGGACCTGGACTACTTGCTGTGATTGATGGAACAATGAATTCTGCTGTCTACCAGAAAATCCTTAGGATGAATGTCCGGCCATCGGTTTGTGCCCTCAAGCTCAAGCGCTCTTGGGTTATGCAGCAGGACAACGACATGAAAAATACCACCAAGTCCACCTCTGAATGGCTAAAAAAAAAAAAACAAAATTAAGGTTTTGCAGTGGCCCAGTCAAAGTCTAGACTTAAATTCAGCTGAGATGCAGTGGTGTGCCCTTAAACAGGCAGTTTATGTTCAAAAACCCTCCAATAAGGCTGAGTTAAAACAATTCTGCGAAGAAGAGTGGGCCAAAATTCCTCAACAGTGATGTGAAAGACTCATCACCAGTTGTGATTGATCTCAGTTATTGCTGCCAAGGGTGGCACAGCCAGTTATTAGGATCAGGGGTAATTACTTTTTCACACAGGGCCAGATAGTTTGGGACCCCCCCCCCCCCTTAACAAATAAAAACATCATTTTAAAAAATGCATTTTCATTTACTTGGGTTGTCTTTGTAAGGTATAAAAATTGGTTTAATGATCCAAAACATTTAAGTGTGATAAACATGCAAAAAAGTCAGGAATCAGAAAGGGGGCAAATGCTTTTTCACAGCACTGTATCTGCATATAGTCAGGACAGAAAAACAGATAAAATGCCTGTTTTCATAAACACTCAACCAGCATTACTCCTGCAAGATACACATACTGCTTCCAATTTGTTGTGAAAGGACAAGAATGTGACGAAAAATTTAAAAAGCAAACTATGGAAAAAAGGTTGGGGACCACTGCATTAAAGGATACAATACCATATGATTTTAAGGAACTCCAAGACAAGCCCCCATTCTGTCAGAACTCTGCTCAAAAGACATGACAACAACAAGGGGGATGTTCAGTTTAACTAAAAAGTAAAAGATTTTATTATAAAATATGAATAAAAGGATTATCTACTGAATGAAGCAACTGACATATGATGAGCTGCTCTATCACAATAGGGATATAGCTGAATAAATATCCCCATTTAAACACAGGAAAATTGATGTTTTAATCTGTTGCATTTCATTCAAGTCCATTCCCAGATTTTGTAAGTATTAAAAGTGTAAGCAAAACTTTTCCCAAAGCATCAAAGTGCTAAATGATCAAATCCCTTTCTGTCTCTTTAATCACTCAGCAGCATTCAGGCACACAGCTCACAGAGGGTTGTCCGCTTTGTCTCACAGTTAAAAATCGTTTGTGGGATTCATTCTGGTTTCAAGCTAACTAATGGGGAGTGATTTGCTGGATTAATGAAGAAACATAAATCTGTTGCTCTAGCCCCAAGAATGTTTTGGTCGGTTAGTATCTAACTCAATATCCATTTTGTCTATTAAAAAGCTCATTAGCATGTGAGTTTCATTACCTTTTTTTTCCTCCCAAAAGCAAATCAGCATCAAACTAATATGTTTTCTTCTTCCCATCCATTTCCCACAGCTCATTTACATTTATAAGCAGAATGCTGTGCTGAAGGAGATCTGTTAACAAATGTGGACTTGAGCTTTGTTTATTTATTTGATTTTGAAACCAGTCATTTTTAATTTCGTTTCTTTGTACAACACTTGTAAAACTATGACACTTTAAGCTTTCTGTGAATGCTTCACACTAATACTTCTTTTACTACTGCTTTGACTTAAGCAAACCCACAATACTCATTAAAAGATACAAATTGCCAGCAGTTTTCCATTTAAAGGCCCCTTAAATGTGTGAGCTATGGCCCAGGTTTTTCAGTCTCACTAAAGCTGATGACACCTCTCCCTCATTGGACTGTTGGTCTTGTTAGACCTGCACCGATGTCAAGTGACCTCTCATAAAAACAGCCCTACAACCCATCAGCCGGTAGCGTTATAAATATCCAAATAGTAATTACCCAGTATATAATCAAGAGAAGTGTCCATAAAATGCATGACCAAAGCTGTGTCCATGAAATTGTATTTCTACATTTCACATCTATCTATGATTTGCAACAGCCAATGTTTTCCTGACCTAATCAGAGTTTTTTCATGCACACTTGTTCAAACGGCAAAAGGTAATCAACATAAACCACATTACTGTCTGGCACAGGACCAATATATAAGTACATAAGGCCTTTGGCTTTAGGGCCTTTTTGTAAAACATTTACTGAAAACAATTCTGAAGGGATTTGAAGCACAAGAAGGGACATTTTATTTTCATTAGCACAATGCCCAAGGTCACGAAGAAGAAGCATGGTATCTCTTTCTCTTTATTACTTTCCACAAAAGACACATTCGGGCATTGCATCTTTTGTTTTTTAACAGAGCAAGGTCATGCCAAGTTTTAGCAGCTCCCTGAGCTTATTCTAAATCTCAACACTTACAGAATTAAAGGGGTAAAATGATGTTACAAACATTTGTTTCCAAACATAATTGAAACATGAAGTAAAAGTGAAACACAGACAACATTTGTTGTGATTGAAATATATTTTAAGGCACAGTGGCCTGGAAGTGCAAAAAAAAAAACACGAACAAACAAACAAAACAAAAACAAACAAACATACAAAGTATAAAACACTTACAAAGCATGAAACAACCAGCATTTGATAAAAAGAACACCATGGCAACAGTCAAACATGGTGGTGGCAGTGTGATGGTCTGGGGCTGCTTTGCTGCTTCAGGACCTGGACTACTTGCTTTTGCATTTGCATCAACTAAAACAGCTTTACATTTCATAAAGCACATTTACATAAGCAAAGCACTTTTACAAATGACAAAAACATTTACATTTTACAAAACAAATTTACAAAAAAGTGCAATAAAAAATGACAAAGTCAGAAACACTTTTCCAAAAAATAAAACAAATTTACATAAAGTCTGATACAAAAAAAAAGTCTGCAACACTTTTACAAAACATTTTTTACATTTAGTAAACTAATTTACATTAGAAAAACACTTTTACAAATGACAAAACAAATGACCATTTTTTATTACTAATGTAAAACGCAGTCTAATAAAAATTTACAGTCTGAAACACTTTTAATTTAACATTTATTTGTTTTTCTTGAAATGAATTTAAGATTAAAAAAAATAAATTTAAAATATGTGACATTTGACTCAAGTTTCAAATTTTGTCAAGTGTTTTAGACTTTGTAATTTTATATCAGACTATGTAAATTTGTTTCAAAACTTGTAAAAGTGTTGCAGGCTTTGTAATTTTGTATCTGACTTTGTGAATCTGTTTTAAAGATTGTACATGTGTTATTTCCATTTGTAAAAGTGTTTTGCTGATTTAAAATTGTTTTGTAAAATGTAAAAATGTTTTGGTCAGTGCAAATTTGTTTCATGCTTTTAAAAGTCTTATAAGGGGCCACTTGTATAAACAAACCAAACTTTAATACTCATTTTGTAACAACCTTCACAATAGTGATAACTTCTGTGCAACATACATAAAGAGGAACAACTTCCTTGTTTATAACCCCTAATTTCTACATTTGTATGACAGAGCACATGGCATGACCCCTACTGCAAGGGATGAGAAACACTCCAGGTAGCAAATGCTTCCATTTACATCGGAAGATTTTGAAAATAAACGAGTGATGGTGATAACTGTAACTAAACTTTTCATTCAAATTCAGTACCAATTAAAACTAAAGTTGTGTGTTCCACTGAAAGGTTATCCAAAATGTCTATACTGTAGCATACTTTGCTACAGTGATTTCTACTAGAATCATATCACAGTTTAATACTGTGGTGTTTTGACAGTCCTTTTGAGGTTTGACATCATACATCAGGCATACATCCACACGTATCAGAGAGGTATTTTCTGCCGTTCACACTTTTCACCTCCCACAAGCTTCCTGCAAACAAGGGAGAAAGAAAAATCCCTTCAATCCAGCTGATATTTGGTTAGAAAATAATCACGTCTCCTTTTCTGCCACCTCTTCCCATGTTGTAGAATTGATATGAAATAGCCTTTAGATTACACAGACATGTTGCTATGGAACAGAAGGTGTAGATTGCCTTTTGTATTTTACAAGTGGGAATGAATAGAGGCACAGAGCTCTCAGGGCTGATGGAAGGCATTTGAGAAGAGTCACCACAGGTCTCGGCCTTTTAGCTGAACTTGTTTTTCCTGGTTAATCAAGGTATTTTATGACAAAAAAAAATGTGAACATTTTCACATCCAATTAGTAGACACAAATGGAATTATGTGACTCCTCACAGTGATATCTACTGGAGGCTTTTCACACCCATCCCTGCAAACCGCCTAATTTGTTGCTAGAGAATTAATGTTGCTATTAAACCTGCACAAAACCCAGTGATTCATACGAGGCAGGACGGCTGCAGATGAACAGCTACAAGCAGAAAGCTGTTGAAAGGCTCTTTTTAGCATTCATCATGAACAAGGTTTTTACCATCAACCCCTGGCATGAATGAAGATGATTGCTGCAAGGACTGAGGCTGATACAAAAGAAAATCCTTGCCATGTTGTGCTGCAGTTCCAGCTGGTGGAAAATCCACTTTCTCCTCAGAAAAACAGATTGCTTCATCTCCTGTACCATTGAAAATGCTATGTATCGGTTATTACCGGCTCTTCTTTACTCACAAATTTCTTAAGGGGGTTTTCACCAGTATTCGGCCTCAAAACAATGAGAACTTGAGTTATACCAAATCATAAAGAACATTTCCTTTCATTTCTTTGTCTTTTTCGGTACATGTTACATTTTAGCTGAGATTAATTTACTTTGGCGTTGATAAATCTCTGTTCACTATTAGACCCTTTTTAGAGGTGCTGAAGCCCTCCTAAATCTAATCTCAGCACCTTTAAACATGACAAAAGCACAACCTATATTGAACATTTTTATAGCATTGAGTCTTTCACCCAATAAGCCTCTGTGTTTGGCACTATTTTGCCATGCAAGCTTTGGCCACATGTTCTTCCACCTCTTAACAGCTGTTTGTGTCTGAGGGCTTCATCAGAGGAGAAAAAAAAAAAATCAAATTCAGCTCAAGCTAGTGATTTCTGCTCAGTTTTCCACTTGAACAGGAACAGGTAAATGCATTGTACTGCTTGTCTAATTATCAACCATTAGAAGAATAAAGCAACAGTCATGAACTTACATGGATGGCAGATTTGCATGCAGTTCTCCATTTCCATTTAGTTTCTCTAATTTATCTTCAGAAAGTTGAAGAGGGTCTGTAAAAAAACAGCATTCAGTGAGACAGAGAACTCTGGATGGGCAGTGATGCATGCTGCAGGATTTGATTAAAGCTAGAAAGGCAGATTTGGCCTTCCCATGCAAATAACTCTGCAGCAGAGGTCTGGAAACAAAGAAATGGAAGCACGTGACCATGAGGTAAATGGACTCCCTACCAAAATAAAATCCAAAGTTATGAATTAATAATAATAAAAAGATAGGTTCAATAAATAGCGCTTTACTTTTCAACAATGTTATACTGTTTATTATATACACCATTTGGCTCATTATGATAATTTCAGGAAATAGACATGAAAAATATATATATAAAAAAATTATATTGCGTGGCCAAGAGATATATATATTTATATACAGAGGGTTAAATCGTAGGCTATGTGGTCCACAGTTAAGGTAAAATTTCT
The DNA here is from genome assembly GCF_018320785.1 of Cheilinus undulatus. Taxonomy (NCBI): domain Eukaryota; kingdom Metazoa; phylum Chordata; class Actinopteri; order Labriformes; family Labridae; genus Cheilinus; species Cheilinus undulatus. The sequence goes on along the minus strand of NC_054868.1, from coordinate 34,559,484 downwards.
TGCACAGGTCCAGTTTATTTATATCATGACCTATAGTCTACTAAATAGCATCAACCAGAGTGCCACACCACACCGACCGCGAAGGTGAATTAACTCGTAGCCACGCATTAACTATCTCATGTCCGCGCATTAAATATCTCATGGCCACAGAATATATTTTTTTGAAATATATTTTAAATTTCTATTTCCTGAAATTATCATAATGAGCCGAATCGTGTATATAATGGACACTATAACACTGTTGAAAAATAAAAGCACTATTTATCGTAACTTATCTTTTAATTATTATTAATTTATGACTTTGGATTTTATTTTGGTAGGGAGTCCATTTACCTCATGGTCACATGCTTCCGTTTCTTCATTTCCAGACCTAAAACGGCAAAACAAAAAATGGAAAATCCAAAAAACACTATCGGGCCATTGTTTGATTTCGATTTTTTTCATTTTTCATTTTTTGTTCAGAAAGAAAAAAAAACATTTTTTTTTTTGTTTTTGGTTGAAAAGGAAAAAGGCAAAAGGACGTTATTTTTCATTTTTTCGTTTATTGGTTTTGACAGAAAAACAGATTATACTTTAGTCCCCTGACCATGTTGTTTGAATACCTCATTTCCTGCTTTGAAAAAATGTGCATTACCACAGTAATGTAGGAATATTTACCTTCTTTCACCACTGTTAATTTCATTGAGAAAAAGTCCTCTTTTAAAGGACCATTTGGGATTTATCAGAAGGTTTGATGGTGATGTGATCAGGCAGGTAAAGGTGCTGATGTCTTGGTGGTAATTAAGCACATGTGAAAATCTTAGTGTTAATGGCAAGGATATGATAAAGGTGACAAGATTAAGAATTCAATTTGTAAAAATGCCTATTTTATGAAAAATAAATTCATGAGGTAAAACTTAGTTTTATTATTGTTGTTCAAAAATGATCTGTAGAATATTGCATTTACTCTGGTGGCTGAAATAAACACTTGCAAAGATGTCAGTATGTCACAATGCCTTTCAGTTAGAGCACCTCTAAAGCTGTGATTCTAAAAAGTTATTCTATAAAGGCTACAGGTATGTAACAAAACACTTAACCTACTCTATGAAACACATCATGACACCAGTTTCACAATACAATTTCATCAGATGTTTATCACAATAATAAAATGCAAAACATCCCACTACTGTAGAGGTGTATTCTTTAGCTATAGGGATCAAAAAAGAGGGGCCAAACGGGAAAAAAATGGTCCCTGCTTATTAAAAGAATATTGTAATATATGTTTTCATCCACTCTGCCATAAATGATTTATTCTGCTTATCCTATTCAGGGCTGTGGGGGTTTGGAGTCAATCAGCTGTCATTGAACAAGTGGCAAGTTACACCCTGGTCTGGTCGCCAGTCAATCACAGGGCTGACATGGAGAGACAAACAACCAGGCACTCTCACACATACAGGCAGGTTGAAGTCACCGATTAACCTAACGAGCATGTGAAAGGGAAGGTGCAGACCAAATGTGGTTGGATAACTTGCTGTACCACTGGGAACTACGAACAAGATGAGTCTAGCTTTGTGAGTCAATGTTCCTGGAAGAACTGGTTGAGTTTTGTCTTGGAGTTGGAAAGGCACTCTGTCGATAGGATGGAGTTCATTCCACCACTCCACCACCATGTCTGGGCATCATTCAGGCCTGAATGATCGCCATCAGGGGGCCAGCAGTAGAGGGCCAAGGTTAATGCAGTGCCAAACTGGCATATGAAACCACACCTGACCTGACCTGACCTGAACAAGGTGTACTACTACGATTGCTACTATTACTAATACTACTAGGCCTATTGACTGCTATGTTTAGGTCTACTGCTGCTACTATTGCATTGAGGCCCAATACTATAACTACTACAACTAGGCCTACCACAACTACTACTACTTCTACTTTTCTAGGTCTACCACTGGGACTACCACTTCTTCTACTTCTACCACAACCAGAATTACTTTTTCAACTACCACCATTACTGCTACTGCATGCAGGGAGGCCTGCCAGTAATGTATCACAGTAGTCAATGCATGACAGTATAAGAGCCTAAACCAGGAGCTGTGTTGAATGCTCTGCCAGGTAGGGTCTGATCCTTAAAGGTTAGCAGGTCATCAATCATGACAACCAGGTTCTAGACAGACTTGGTGGCCATGAGTTCATTTGATGCAAGCAGTGTTATCTTCATCTCAACAGTGAGATATCTACATCCCAAATAGAAAGTAAAGTTTTTTGGTTCTAGCTAAGCTGCTAGCAGTAGCTTCACATTCGGCTAATTTAAACAGGGTCTCTGTCTTTATCTAACAGTCTACAAGGTCTCAAATGGACTGAGTGTACAAGTCTACAAAATCTGTTTCAATTTTGGGAATAGCCTGTAAGCTTGGTGGCTAGTTAATTTTCTTTTCCTTCCTCTGAATGTGCCACAATTCATTATTAGTGTATGTCTCACAGTTCTGAGAACATATTCATGTATGTAAGAGTGTTCTCTTCTCACTGCACTGGAACTGTGACCTGTATTCATGGCTATTTCACAACCAGACATCTCCTGGGTACACTACTTAAATAGCTCTTATGCTGGGGCACTTTTCTCTGTGTATTCTACCTCTGGTCTTTGTAGTACAGTGATCATGAAACATCAAAGTGGAACAAAAGAGATGTGACATCCTTCCTTTGAGGTCTGCTCTACTATATGTAAATTTCCTATATTTGATCTTCACTCATCTCTGTGTGAGCCTGTTTTTGTTCACTTTTCATGTTAAATCCAAGCAGAAAACCATCAGTGGCTCTGGCTGTGAAAAGTGGAAAGAAAGCAAAATGTATAACCATGGGACAGTGGCTGACTCAGGATGTTTGAGGGCCATCATAAAAAAGGGCACCTGCTGTATGTGGTGGGGTGTCAGCACACAAAATGTTGTCATATTTGGTGACACCATTCGAAACCCTGGTTAAGATTACATGTTTTTTATAAAGTGTTTAAACCTAATACACCGCTGCGATAAAAAAGAAAAACATTTGTCAACTATTTCACTATTTATTTCACAAGGACGTCAGTTAAAATTAAGCCTATGGCACTATTTTTTTTTTTTTTTTCATTATTGGACAGGTTCCCTCTTGGGGCCATTTTATCTGGTTTGTCCTCTGAGAGGGCCCCTTGGAGGACAGCTTGCTACTTTTAGCCATTTAAAGGCAGGCTAGCGGGCATTTTATCACTTTTGGTCCACTGAGAGGGCACTTGGAAGGCAGTTTACTACATTTTGTCCTGTGGAAAAACACCAGTTAGGCACCTTGTCACACTTTGTCCACCTAAAGGGCACCATGCAGGGCACTTTGTCACTTATTTACTGTTTCAAAGGCACTGATGAGGGCCCTCGCATTTTATTTCAGTTTTTAATCTTTTGCTGGCATTTTATCTAGATATTATCAGATTGTAGGTTGTGATCAATACAGTCCTGTCCCTCAGCCTCTTAGAGAGCAACCTCAGCCAAGATAAATGTTTTATAGCTGTACCACCCATTTCTCTCCTCTGTGTTAGGAAGTAAAGACAGAAAGAAAGCTCAAACAGCTTTTTGTTTTGCACACTGTGTCTCTCCTTTCGTTGCTATTCCACTCCGGCACTTGCACACCTTTACAGAGGGCAGACTGGTGTTGTGTGTAGATGTACGTGATGTGCAATTGTATAGTTGTCTTGAGTAGCTAGCCTTTTCTTCTCTTCCTTGCCATCAGGAAAATGACCTTCACCTCTCAAACATGAATAAAAAGTTTAGTACATAAAGGGAATTACTTGGATTATCTTGTGTATTGATCCCAGTTTCCCTACAAAACATCAGTCAGTATGTCCAGTCAATGCAAATGTAGTCAGAAAAATACTTGTCAAATGTGATGCTTTGAGTGTTTTAATGAATGTCAAGAGGTTAGACGATTAGGATCTTACAGTCTGTTTAACACTGAACCATTCATCCACTTGGGCAGATATTGTCTGCTAAGAAATAGATTTCAAACAGAAGTTACCATAAAGTGTCAAGTGCTTACTCACAGTGGATCAATGTTGTGTTTCTTTAAATGACAAAAAGGAGTTTGTTTTGGAGCTGCTCTTTTTTTTTTGAAGCATCCAGAGGTTACTTTTGATGACATGATTAATCAACCCTCTGAGACTAATGTTACCGTATACAACAAGAAGTGATACAGGTTTTAGAAAGTTAAATAACTTTTCAGCCATAAATCAAAGCTACTCACTTTTTCCCCATTGAAGCTTGTCATTGTGCCATTCTGATGACGCTATCCATGTTTCTATAGACCTTACAGAGGCTTTTCTAGTGAGCCTGGAACTTAGGTGACTTTCTGGGTTTTTTAAAGAATTAAATCCACACCAGTAAATCTGACATTGAATGTCTTTTTGCAGCTCTCAATGAACGTACATGGAAGTTCTCCTAGATCTATGTCTGCCCAGAACAACCCCCATGGTGTAAGCAATGGTTCACATTCATTCCACAGTTTGGGGTGCTTCTCCAGAAGATGAAAAGTGGTAGCAGGATTCAACTTTCTGATGAGTACAATGCTCAATTGTCCTTTGGCGGCAGGAAATGAGTTCTTTTATTGTCCTTCATTACATACCAGGGGTCTATCTGTTCTGCTATGCTCCTTGAAGTTGAAGAAAGGAGAGAAAACTCTTGATGCTCAACCTGTGAGTTACTGACTGTGCCAAATTTTCAGGTTAATCTGGGTGAACAAAGGAAATCACCCACGAAAATACACAGTGGAAGGCAGCTGGTATGGCAGTGGAATGAACAAGAGGAGAGGGTCACAAGCTTTTGTGGCCTTGGCCCCCCTGTGGTTTCTCCTCAGGTCTTCTTCATTAAGGACTAGTTAACACATAGGTGGGAGCAACGACAGCACAAGCTGGGCTCTGTATTTTTTCATTTTTCTTTGTCTTTTTACCTCTGAAAATACCATGACTCAGGATTCTACAGTGATACAGGGGCTCAGTCTTAGAGACACAAGGGCTGCTCCAAACAGAACAAGTCCAGCTAAAGATGCATTTCAACTGTAATGTGAAAGCAGTTTTTTTTTTCATTCAAAGCAAAAACTGCCAATAACAACCTTGAAATTAAATTAAACAGTGTAACACAAACTCTACTGTTTTCTATTGTTAGAAAAAATGTTGGCAAATAAACAGCTTTTTGGACATTTAAAATAATAATTATTGATATAAATAAAATGGATAATCAAGATTAATAAATAATGGAAAATAATGAAAACAGTGAACAACCAAAAATGAGTCTGAGTAGTTTTCACTGTTTTTTTATTTACCATCTCTATAAAATTTATTTGAACCCAACTGGTTTAAACAAATATGTGTGGGAGAGAAAAACAATTCATTTGAACAGTTTTTGGAGACAGTTAAATATAATAATTAAGGGCCAACAGTTCGATTCAACACACAACAAAAAGGTTTTAAAAGACAGAAAAAGAAAAATTTGAAACTTCAGGGTATCTGTCAGGTGCTCCCCTCCTATGTGAGCAGAAAATATTTTTCGGAGTTAACTTCAAGAAGGCCAAAACAACATGATGAGAGAAATTGACCAATTTGACCAAAGAACTTAACTGTTTGCGTCAGCTTCCCTCTGCACATGCTCTGTGATTGGACCATATCATTTTTTTTCTATTTCCACAGGTTCAGTACATGCAAAAAGCAGCACTATCTTTTGTGGATTTAGCCTGCGGTCAGTTTTGTTTTACAACTATCACTGTAGGCTGAAAAATCAAGAACATAACCGTGAGCAGGATCACAAACTCCACATGGTGAAAACAGATGGAAATATAAAAGAGCTACACAGCTGACCAGAAACTAGACTATACTGAACACAATGGAAAATATTACACAGGGAAACAGTTTACGCTGTTTTCCCCAGAGAGACCACAAAATAAAACAGGTTTTATCTTCTAGTACTATTACTTTTATGATGCATCTTCACTTTATCTCTATTTACAGACTGAATATTAAAAAAAAGAATCTGGCATCCGTGTTAAAAAAAAAAAAAAAGAAAAAGAAAAAAAAAAACTTCTGTTACCTTTTGCTAACAATTTAAGTTTATTTTTCCCTGTGTAAGATTAGAGGAAGCTTACAAGTTATTATTTTGAATTTTAGAGAACATTGTTCTTTGGGTTCTAAGTTTGCTTTTTTGTTTTGTTTACTGCAGTTATACTCTGTGATATGCAGTCTTCACAGCTCCAGTTGTTGACTTTAATGGTACCTCACTTGGCCTGGCTTTCATTTCTATGAATACCATGAAACCATTTCCATCTGATTTGTTTGCACCACTCTCATTATGCAACATTCTGATGTGACTGTCAATCTGAATATTTAAACTCAGGTTTCAAACTGCACAGGGAACAAGAATAATTGAAACTGAATTTTCATTTTTTTTTCATTTTCCATTGACGGAAATAATTATATCCATACCATGTTTGTTTGTCCACTCACACTGTGTTCAGCAAACGTCTGAAGGCATGCAGCAGGGCAATAATAATATTAAACAATATGAAAATAAGAGCATTCTTGAACAATATGCTCTGACTTTCGTATTATCCCTCATGATGAAAAAGGGTGGCAGGCAGTCCTAGCTTTTCTACATCTTATTCTTTTGTGAGTTTATGTTTGTATTTGTGTGCCCACAGCCATAAACAGAGTCCAGTGATATTTATATAAACCACTGCAGAGCTTTACCTAAACCTTATGTGCTTTGCAGGATATACTGTAATATTGTTTATGTAGCTGTGTAATCCTGCCTTTCTGTTATTTTTGAATCGTGCCCCCCTGCAAACTGTATATTGTAGGGGTGTAAAAGTACATGTATTTGTACTGTACCAATTCGGTACGGGCCTCTCGGTACAGTACAGAGGTGTACCAAATGGATATGCATGGAACAAAGCTCAAATACAGACAGAAAACCAGAGCACAACTCACTGTCACACTGTCCTGGCAACCACACAACCACAGCTAATGACAGCAACAGCCTGAATACTCCCAGATAAAATTGTCTTGTTTAGGAACATTTTGTTGCCCAATAGAACACAACAGTGGACAAAGACAACAACAATAGCGCTGACATTATTCAGCAGCTGTGTCGCTGACAGCACGCCGTCCAGCAGATCAATCAAAGCATTTTAAAAAGCACCACTCAAACAAGAACGTCACTGTAACAAGGAGGAACAACAAAGTCTCACCAGCTGGTTATGAATTTCCTATTATTTAAGATTGTTTTTATTATAACATTAGTGCTCTGGCTCTGTGAATCAAATTAATTCTACCTTCAACCATCAGCCTCCGAGGAGGGGGAGAGAGGACTCTCACCGGTGTCCCCTAATCAGATGGCAGCCGCTGCCCGAGCTACTGCTTTCAATGAAACTCGAAACTCAGAATTTCCCGGTTCAAAACTTTGTATTTTCTAAATGAAATACAGGGAAAATAACATGAACGTTCATTTTGATCGATTAGATCAAATAGACTTTTTTCCTCCATGTTTCTGAGTTGGAGGTCCAACCTTAAGCAGTGTCACTGCACATGTATTTGCGTCAGAGGTCGGAAACTTCAGAGTACTAAGCTCACTTGAACACATCATGGAACTTTTCAGACGCTGCTGTGAGTAGAGATGCGTCTGCTCTCTCCTCTCCTGTACAGAGTGTGATCAGCTCTCTAACCTTGCTGTCTCTCCAGTTAATCCACTTTATTCTTTGTTTTATCCCCCTGTTGTTTTCTTCAATGAAATGCTGCTCGATTAAACCATGCTTGTTTTTAAATCTCCCGTTTATGGAGACAGCAGTGCACACTTGCCCTTGCAGAATGACGTGACGTCCTTTCACACTCGGTGTGGCTCTTACGGCTCTGATACTACCTCTCAATCCGGATCAGAGGTGGGGTGAGATCAACCCCCATTGTGGAACAGTCGCTTTCATACAGAACGGCGTTGCGGACGAAAAGTGATTGGAAAACCTGATTTCAATTATTTGGATGGGTGAGTGAATACTTTTGGCAATATAGTATAGCAGTCATTGGCCTATAGTAATGGGCCTCACTGCAGTAGTAGCACAATAGACCTAAACACAGCAGTAGTTGGCCTAGTAGTAGTGGTAGAAGTCTGCCCTGACTGTAGCTTCTGTAGGTGATGTGAGGCCATTCCTGCACCAAACACAGAGGGTTACATGATGTGTGTGAATTACACTCAACTTTTATATATAATACACCAGAAATAAAAAAATATATATATATAAATACAAGTCCTAAACCTTGACTCTGAGTCAAGTTTGTTGTTGTTGAGGGACGAGTCCCACTCTATTCTAAAATCACATCTGTACAAGTAAAATTCTTGTCAAGTCACCAACCCTGTAACACCTATACTGGTGTATATATGATATATGCATGAAATATGTGATATAGAGGTTTATTCAGTTCCTTTATGTTCAGTACTTAGGTACCTTGGTCCTTTGGCTCGACAGCATGAGTGTTTGTCAAATTTAAAACCTGGTCTAAAATAATATCAGTCTTTGCTGGTTGAACACATTAAAACACACATGTTAATGTTTACTACATTTTAAGCCAGTTTTTGTTCTTCTTAATAAATATGCATATAACTAATTAATTACAACTTTTGAACAACATTGTTTTAGGGGCTACGCAGCTTTTCTTTTGTTTTTTCACTGCAGGTACTTTAATTGGATGTGCAGTGGTTACTGTTCTTCAGTTGTTTCACTTTAATGATGCTTCTCTTGGCTGGGCTTTCATTTCTGTGAATTCAATGAAGCCATTTCTATTCAATTTGTTGCACCACTCTCATTATGAAACATTTTGATGTGACTGTCAATCTTGATGTTCAAGCTCCAAACAACAGAAGACATCAGAATAATTGACATAGAAAAAAAAGGTTTCATTTTCAGAGGACTAAAACAACTGTGCTGAGATTTAAAACATGGTTTAATGCTGTTGACATATTGATACCTAACCATGAAAATAGCCGTTTACCTTACATTTTGGCATCATTCAACCCTTATGTCCTCTTTAAGATTTGCGTCACTTACTTTAAAACCTCAGGGACCTCTTAATAAACTTTTCTTTGACAACTGCAAAACAACACTGCATAGTTCTTTTCAGGTATTTTGTGCTTAATGCACCTCATATTAGATAATGATCCTTTTTAGAGTTTTCAAATATCACTGAGTGGCTGATAAAATGGGCTAAAAGCATGCATTAGCTTGTTTAGAGCACTAGGATCTGAACTGACGCAAGCTCAGGGATAAAAAGGGATCTTTTAATATTTTTGCATAAAAGTCAAATTCCATTTATTATTACTTGTATGTTTTTAATTTACTGACTGCCTCATAGCCTATGCACACTCTTAATAAACTGTATGGATTGTACTGAGCTCCATCCAAAGACAGCCTGTTTTAACAGGATATTAGAGCAAATGTATTCTCCACCTCAGCATTATTCATGTTTCCAGCCACAGAGAAATGAAACATCCTTTATAATAATGGGACTGCTTGGTTTTTGACAAACATGCTAACAATGACTGCATGTACAAAACTGTTACTTGAATCAATCCCACTAACAAATCTCTTTTTTTTTTTTTTGTTGTTTTTTTGTTTTGTTTTTTTAACCACAGATCTCCACAACTGCACAGCGACCTGTGAAATGAAAGTTAATTAGAGTTGGTCTCCAGACACGACCATGATGTTGTCACACATGCTAGACAAATATAGTCCTTAAGAAAAGCACAAGTTAGGGCTAAATCTGCTTTCACTAACAAAGTATGAAGGGTGAAAGTAAAAAATAAAAAATAGATGACTGAAATGGAGTTGAAAAAACTCTAACTCCAACTGAACTAAAAAAAAGGAAGTGGTAACTTATGAATTGATTTGCTTATTGGGGATGATTTGATGAAAAATGTTGCAATTTGATGCAAATAGTGTCAAATTTGATCATTTTGATTGTTTTTCCGTATCATTTATCATTCAACGTGCAAACATTTGCATTTATCATTTAAGGAAAGAGGCTTCAAAGGTGGAAGTCACAAAGATGTTGATGAAAATTAAGGTGATGAAAATATGTATGATTTGACTTTCAAAGCATAAAAAATTGATGAGAATTAAACATTAAGAGATACAAATATTTTAAAGTGTAAGTGAACCCCCAGCTCAAAGCTAACTCCGCCCACTTCAAGGTTTCAAAAAGTCTACAGAAAGTGAGATGTTTGGTACTGAGAGGAGGAAGGAGAAAAGGATGTTTTTTCTTGTTGTTTTTAGAGGATGGTGTTTTCCAGATGAAGTGGAAGTGACAGTGACTCCCCCTTGCCAGAAAGTGACACAGAGTCCCGCAGCAGTGCTGCCGCAGAGCGATCTTTTGAGGTGGAGAATTTTTCCCCTCCAGAGTCCCCTAAAGCAGTGCGGTGATGGACCGTGGTGGTCCTGAGCACTACCTGTTACGGCCGTTGGCTCCAGCAGCGGCGTTACTAAAGCCGGAGCTCTCTGTGCCTAGGCAGTGCAGGTGCAGGTGAGGATGGGAGTGGTCTCTGAATGGAAAAGTCAGTTAGAGCCGGTAACATTCTACCTTTTCCATAAAGTTTGTGATAGAGAAACCTACTATTGGTGGGTTTCTATGTCACATAAGCCCCGCCTTTTCAGAAAAGGTTTTTCAAAACAGATGTCCATTTGAGCTAATTAAAAGACGTAAAATGCTGATTTTTATCAGTTTGGAGCAAATGTCAGAAATAACACCAGCATTGATGTGTTTTATCATAGTTCAGTCAGATACCTCAGTGTACAGCTGAAAAACAATGTTAGTGTTCACTACTTTTTTAAAGTAAAAAGTCAAAGTGAGAATCCAGTAATTAAATGATCAATCTTTAACATTCACAACATTTAATTAAGACTGGGCGATATTCATTTATATAATAGTATTATTATATTATATTATTATATTATTATAGTGAATTATAGTTGAAGCTTTGTTTTACACTTCAGAAAAGTAGCTGAATTAGGCTGGAGGATCAAATTAAGATTCTCTCTTTTTCCTCTCCATATACAACACTGCAGCTCTCTTGTACTCCCTCCCCTCCTCCCAGAGGTAATATGAGAAATAAAGATCAACGATTATCATTTACAATCTGGGAATGTGAAGTAATGTTCTGTGTGTTTCAAACAGATAAAGATTGGACTTAAAATTAACGCCATGTTGTCAATAGCGAGCTTTGTCCAGCTGCAAATTAATTTTATTCGGGAAGCTTATAAAATGTTACAGAATACTTCAGCACCTAAAATAAACAAGAGGCACTGATTAATTTCATTAACATTTCACATATATGGGTAAAGATAAGTTTCTAGTTTTTAAAGACCTCTCGATAAGAGAGTAGCTGAAATGTCCAAAAGAACATACTTCTGAAATCCCTGAAACCTGAGATATAAACACATGACTGAATTCCAGTTGCACTTGAGGCCAGATATTTCTGCTGGAGTGTAGATACTCTAAAATAAATGCACTGGACTCTTCACCTTCCCCTCCTGTCTCTCCTTGTTGTACTCCTCAATGTGACGATTCTGACAAAAGAGCACATCACATTCAGTGGAAATGTTTACACAGCCCCCTAGATAGCTACTGTGGTATTTATACATCTTGAATTAGCCCTGTCACATCCTTTTAAAGTCTCAATCCTATCCCTCTGAGAATAATCATTTTATATCCACTCTGCCAACGAGGAAAATTACTGCTCCACTTCTGTTCTTCAGCCACCCAGCACAGTTTACAGCACAGCTTGTGATTTACCATTAATCTGAAACATGTTCTCAACAGAAGGTATGCCAGGACCTGTGTTTGGATTTCAGGAGGGACTCCATGTCTGTTTTTTCTCTGTTGCCTGCCTGTGTGAAGTCACACAGTGCGTGTGGATTGTATTCACAGAGGAAATCCTAAACAGGTCAGGCAGTTCACTCCCAAATAAGAAGTGATTGTTTTAGAGGTAAGTTTGTGAACAGACTTTTCATTGAACAGAACACAAAGATGGATGGGACTACAAAATTTGCCTTTAACCAGATGTTCTTTTTCTGCTACCAAATTACACAATTTTTACATTGTGGAATTGTAGGAGACAGAGCCCAACTGTTAAATCAACTCTTTGGTTTAAGTTTATAAAGACAATAACTCCCTTCAGAGAGTTTGAAAGGCTCATAACCTGACTGTTAAAGTAAGTGCTACGCTTCATTCACCAATTGCTCCTCAGTAGAAATTGTTTTTGAAAACCCAACTAACATTATTGAAATTCTGCCACTGTTTCTGATTGCTTAAAAAAAAAATAACAAAAGGTGACAAATAGAGACCAACAACTCAGCTCCACCAACATCTGCCTACTCTTGAATTGAGGTGTCTTTTAACATAAAAAGCTCTCCACTTTTTAACAATAATAGCCTTTCTAGCTACTGATGCAAGCTTTTTGCAAAGCATTCTAGGGACTACTCAAACCAGGAAAGGCACTTTTCACAGCTTTTTTCCCTTATTATGTGAAATTCATGCATGAAACCAAAATGTCAGCTTACTGTTAAGTAAATGCACCTTAGGGAGTGCAGTTATAATTGAATAAATTCTTAAATGCAAGATAAGACAGAGGTGGGCATGCTAAGCAGCAAGTCTGGTCTCTACTTGATCTGGAAATGCCTAGTGGGGCCCAGGGGTGAAGCTAGGGATACCAGACCCCTGGAAAGAATATTACACAGGGGCCCCCTTAATGTGCTAGCCAAGCAAACAAATGTGATTCCAAATAATTGGAATCAGGTGTTCTAATCACTTCCATGGCCACAGGAGTATAAAATCAAGCACCTAGGCATGCAGACTGTTTCTACAAACATTTGTGAAAGAATGGGTCACTCTCAGGAGCTCAGTGAATTCCAGCGTGGTATTGTGATAGGATGCCACCTGTGCAACAAGTCCAGTTGTGAAATAATCTCGCTCCTAAATATTCCACAGTCAACTGTCAGTGGTATTATAACAAAGTGGAAGCGATTTGTAATGGCCCCAACTAAACCATGAAGTGGTAGGCCATGTAAAATAATGGAGCGGGGTCAGCAGATTCTGAGGCGAATAGTGCGCAGAGGTCGCCAACTTTCTGCAGTGTCAATCGCAACAGAACTCCAAACTTCATGTGGCCTCAGATTAGCTCAAGAACAATGCGTAGAGCAGCTTCATGAAATGGGTTTCCATGGCCAGGCAGCTGCATCCAAGCCATACATCACCAAGTGCAATGCAAATCGTTGGATGCAGTGGTGTAAAGCACGCTGCCACTGGACTCTAGAGCAGAGGAGACTCATTCTCTGGAGTGACAAATCGTGCTTCTCTATCTGGCAATCTGATGGACAAGTCTGGGTTTGGCGGTTGCCAGGAGAACGGTACTTGTCTGTCTGCACTGTGCCAAGTATAAAGTTTGGTGGAGGGGGGATTATGGTGTGGGGTTGTTTTTCAGGAGCTGGGTTTGGCCCCTTAGTCCCAGTGAAAGGAACTCTGAATGCTTCATCATACCAAGAGATGCAAAGAGCAATTCTATGCTCCCAACTTTGTGGGAACAGTTTGGGGATGGTCCCTTCCTGTTCCAACATGACTGTGCACCAGTGCACAGAGCAAGGTCCATAAAGACATGGATGAGAGAGTTTGATGTGGCTGAACTTGACCGGCCTGCACAGAGTCCTGACCTCAACCCGATAGAACACCTTTGGGATGAATTAGAGCGGAGACTGGGAGCCAGGCCTTCTCGTCCAACATCAGTGTGTGACCTCACAAATGCTCTTCTGGAAAAAATGATTGAAAATTCCCATAAACACACTCCTAAACCTTGTGGAAAGCCTTCCCAGAAGAGTTGAAGCTGTTATAGCTGCCAAGGGTGGACCAACGTCATATTGAACCCTATGATTAAGAATGGGTTGTCACTTCAGTTTATATGCGAGTCAAGGCAGGTGAGCGAATACTTTTGGCAATATATTTTATTATTTTACAGCGCTGGACTATACTATTTGGACATTTTTAAGGGGGGAGCAGGGCCTCCCCAGGATTTTATTTTACTCTTTTTTTCATTCACAAATGCTGTCTCAGATTAATTCTGAGCCAGAACTCTAAAATTCATTTGACTCTTTCTGCACTCCTCTGCAGTTTTCTGCCTCTGCCTCAGTGTAGCAGGAGTATCCATGGTTTTCATTTAAGCTGTGGATTTTCTGTATGTATTATTTATTCATTTTTTGTTGCCTTTTAGGACTAACGGTGGCCAGGTGGTTTGCACGGTCACCTCATAATATAAGGTTCCTGTCAAATCTCCATCAGACAGGGAATTTCTCAGCAGAGTTTGTATGTTATCTGCATGTGTGTGTTCTGTCCGTGAGGGTACTCCAGCTTGCCCCCTCAGTCTAAAGACATGCTCATTAGGCTGATTGGTGATGCACCCATAGGTGTGAGAGTCAGTGTGCCTGCTTGTGTGGGTCTATATGTTATCACTTTGATTGACTGGTGACCTGTCTAGGGTCAGGTCCCCTTGTTACTCAAATGACAGCTGTGATCAGCTCCAGCCTCCTGTGACCCTGAGCAGTGAGCCAAGGGCCTTGTGGAGTTAGCTTGTTTTTCCCAGCATGCCTGTGCTGGTTCTCTGCAGGCACTCTGGTGTCCGCCCACGATCTAAAGACATGCTTGTTAGGTTAATTGGTGACTTTACACCACCCTCACGTGTGAGTGAATGCAATCGCTTGATGGTATTTGTGAATCAGCCTTGTGATTGATGGGCAACTGGAACCAGATGACATTTCACCAAATGACAGCTAGAGCCGACCCCTCATGGAGCAGCATTGATAATGAGTCATTCCATGTTGTCTTTGATGTATGTGTGGTGTCTTGCTTGGTGCAGACCTATTCTCCCTACGAATAAGTACTGACATGTCTGTGTGAAATGAGAAGTCATTGGTTTTTTTTCTGTAAAATTCATCTGTGCAATCATTTGAGATTTTGAACATTTCCAGCTTTTCTCTGTTTTCAGTACTGAGAATTTCTATGAATGTGTGCAAACAGCCCTGCAGTCTCATGCTTTTATTCGACCACTAAAGGTGCATATTTCTCTGCTTATTAGGAACAACCATGGGCATTTGACCCATTGCACATGGGTGGGACTTTTCCGGCCCACTTTTAAAATCACTATTTTGGAGCATCACACTTTAACTGTGTCACAAACTCAGCAAGTCTGTCTATCCACCCTGTTCTATTTTAAGAGCACTCTCGGTGGAATTAATTTACTTTCTCAAGGAATGATAAAATCAATGAAACTCTAAACCAGGTTTGAGTTAGTTTTTTCAATGAGCGACTGTCTAATTCAGGGAAATTCATTATTATGTTTTCACTGCTACCCTAGCCTGTGCACCGTTACATTTAGCAGTAACTCAGAGCACAAACCAAAGAGCTACTTGGGTTTTGAACTGCCACCATCATTTCTGTTGGCCACTCTCACAGACTGTTCATCTAAGACACTGTTTATCTCAGAACAGAAATACACACTAAAACTCTTAGGGTTAGGGTAAGGGTAAGGCTTAAAGTAATGTTTAAAATACCAAGACTTAAAAATCAAAAACCTGACCTGCAAAACCTGATTACAAAATGTAAAGCCAAGTAAACAGTCTGTTTACAGGAAAAAAAAAGCTTGTCCTCCATGAAAACATTCAAACACAGCAAATGTAGCTTACATAGCTCTGTTAGCTGCATAAGCTATGTAGACAATGTAGCTACAAACATAGCAAAAGCTAAGCTCACAAAGCAGCTACAGTAAGCTATGTTGTTCTTTTATTGTAATTTGAACTTGAGCAAATTTAGCTTATAACTTAGCTATAACTTAGCTATAGCTATACATAGCTGTTTTATGAGCTTAGCTTTAGCTACACATATCTACATTCTCTATGTAGTTAAATTAATTTTAAATACGTTTTTTGCTTAAACTCATGTTGCTAAAGCTAACTTAGCTATAGATAACAGTGTTGTGTGTCTAATGTAGCCAAAGATAGGCTCACATAGCAGCTACTCATAGCTAATTTTGCTACCTTGCTCCATTATCTATAGTTAAGTTAGATTTAGCAATGTGAGCTTACACAAATATAGTTAAATATAATTTAGCTACGTAGCTATGTGTAGCTGATTATGTGATATATCTACTTAATATGTGTAGGTAAGTAAGCTTAAGCCATATTTGCGTATGTTCATGTTGCTAGCTAATTTAGCAATAGATCATTGAGCTACGTAGCTAACATAGCTAAAGCAGCTATGCAAGCAATGTAGATAAGTTATCTATGCAGCTACATCAGCTTTGGCAAATGACGCTAAAGCTCACATTGCTTTATTTAACTTATGTAGTAACGATAATTACGTAGCTACAGTAGCTATGTTATCCTTAGCTAAAAGCTGAAAGTTATGAAGTTAAAGCGAGCTACTGTTTATTTAAGTTCTTCTAAAACAGGTCTGTATGTTTGCAGTGTGGTTATTTCATTAATTTAACTGCCAGACATTAATTAAAAGAATAATCTAAAAACTGGAAATATGTTAGGCACTTCCTTTCTGAAATAGACAGTAGCTGTTTCCCAAATTCCAGGATCCTTTCTTTCATGGGACGGATCCTCCCAAATCAGGACCCTTGGAGGTGAGACCAGAGACCTCCCCTGCAATTCTTGAACACACATTTGGAACAGGCTAGCAGGTGTACGTGATCACGTCATGGGAAGGGTCACTCCTGTGGCGGCAGAAATCAAAATGGGAGGGGTACTAACAACAACTTCCACAAGTTTTACCCTGCGCTGTCTAGCAGGCCATCACATCATCAGATAATCATAACATATATTATAATAATATCATGTAATCATATTGATTATTTAATATAATTATGAAATATAATTATATTATACAATCATATTATATGGTGCTACTTTTACCTTTTCAGCTTTACTCTGATGATGAAATAATGATGGCAAAAATAATGATGTCCTTCTGTTCCTTCTGATCCTCAAGCCCTCCAACGAAAGTGGAATCCTTCAAAAACGGCCATTTAAGGATCCTTCCTTGGCTTTGAGAAACAGCTTGTGTCTCATAAGACCGGTCTGTGAGAGTGGCCACCAGTGATGCTCAGTCTGCAGCCAGACCCCTCTTGGAGAACTAGCATGAGTTTCACACCTACGAGGACAATTAACTTGGGAACATATAAAGGACCAATTCTGCACTTCACTAATAACAGCCTTGTGAATCTGTCTAAAATTTTTCTTCAGAACTTATTCATATAAAAACAAATGAGGATAAAGGTGAATGAGGCCCATTCATCCTTTAGAGAAGAATTAACTTAAAGACCAGTTTTCTTTCTGGTTTTGGGCCAGATCACAATGGTCTCTGCAGTGACTTCCTCTCTGGATTTTCTACTTTTAAGCACAATAAATGAGCTTTCAGATGGCTCCATCTTATTATTGATACAAACCTAGGTGCATATTCAAGTATATTCAAAATGAGTTTTAAAAAATAGTCCTTTTTTCATGCAATTACTTACTGGTTGCTCTGATCACCTACACCTTGTTGTCCCGTCTGTCTTTCTGGAAATTTCAATAAAGGGCATGCTTTTATCTTTAATGCTCTCTCTTAATAAAGTAATTTATTTGCGGGTCCCTTCTCTGACATAATAAGAAAATGTCATCTAAAGCTACCATTTTTTCATAGTGTCTATGTTCTGTTCTGTTTTGATATTGAGAAGGTATATTCCTTTTACTTTCAATGTTATATTTTCTTATTTCTCTGTTGTTTGTGCTCCTGTTTGATTTTAGGGTCCCCTTGAAAAGACGATGAAGCTCAGAGTTTATCCTGCTATGATACATTTGAGTTAGACCTATATTGTTGCAGTGGTATTGTGCTCTGAGGCACATTTGTGAAAAGGCCCTGAACAAATGTGAGATGAGGTTTGAATACTGAGTGAACACAGGATTGATACTGATGTCTTTCTGCAGTTCCAGGTGTTAGCAAAATACCATAATTCAGAAAACGATTAAAATTATGAGCATCAAATTCCTCCCTGTAAATACTCATCTGTTCACAGAGTGATGCTGGGCTGACAGTCATATTGTTTCCTTTTTGAATCAGCGCACCCAGAGGTTTAAACCCCGCCGTCTTTCACTGTCTCCTAAACACAGCTCGCTCTGACAGCTCATAAACGTGCATCATCCTGACTGACTTGCTCTGTGCTGCAGGTGGTGAAGATGATGATCATTGTGGTGGTGACATTTGCCCTCTGCTGGCTGCCTTATCACGTCTACTTCATCGTGACGGGTCTCAACAAGAGTCTGAGCAGGTGGAAGTACATCCAGCAGGTTTACCTGTCAGTGATGTGGCTGGCCATGAGCTCCACCATGTACAACCCCATCATCTACTGCTGCCTCAACAGCAGGTGAGTACCTTCACAGTGGTGGTGGTGATCTATATTGTTGCATTACATCATCTTTGTAACAGCTTCATAATGAAGCAGCAAAGATGAGCTAATCGTATTATCATCACTGAGTCCAAGAGGCGTTGTGTGTTACAGTAAAAGATAAGAAATGTAGGCTCTCATCATTACCCTTGTGTTGAAAATGATAAAGAAGTGGACTTATCAAAGCTGGTCAAATCATCCGTGGGAATCCAATCAAAGCAGAGATAATCAGTAAAACGTACAATTTCATGGCTTTGCAGACAATAATTAATGAGTTTATCAAGCTTGGTACCATGAGACAATCGAGTCTTTTATGTGCTTGGTTTATCCTCTTTCAGTGTATGACACCAAAAATAACTATCATCTTATTTGATATAACTTCCATTCTCCCTCTGATAAAGAAAATATCTTTTAACAGGAATATGATATTTAAAAAATATATGTTTTAAATAATTAACTTGATGAAAACCTCAACATAAAAGATCTGTAATCAGTGGAAACTTAATCTTTTAAAAGCCATGCCATGAAAATGGATTTGATCAGTTGTAAATAAATCTTGCTCATTATCTTAATTTGTTTGGCATTTTAGCAAGAGCAGCTTTTATGTCTTCAAAGAGTAAACTATCACAAGTGCTGTAAATTTCCTCTTCTGATTGTAGAAATATCCCACTTCAACATTAATCATCCTGTGCTTCTTGCTGTGAAATCACTCTGATTTATAATGCAGTTTTGAAGAGCTTCAAGCACACCTGAACCCACTTCTCTCAGCAGAAAATCTTTAAAGGAACATTACAACAAGACAAGTCTTGCTTCATAGACAGAAAAAGCAGAGCATGTGACAGAGAAAAAAAAATGTAAAAGAAGTTGAGTGAGTCTGTTCGGCCCTGTCTTATTGCAAATTGATTTTTGGGGGCTGATGCTGATAATAGTATTAGGGATTAAAAAAATTACGATAACCAATATATGTGCCAATTACATTTTTAAATAATCTTTTTTTGATTATTTAATAGATAAAACAAATGGCTTGACTGTCAGAAAGCTGATATTTCTTCCATATGCTTTGTCTTGAGGTGGTAGTGGGTGTTGGTTTGAAGAGCATTACATTGAGGAGTCTATGATAACCCTGCTCAAATGCACCAAAGGGTCAAAATATTAGGAACACCTCTTACAACAACAGCAACAGCAATTAACATAAAAAGGAATGAATCATCCCTCTGACAATGTCAACAACATTTATAAAGTCATACATTTATTGAAGTAGAATTCATGGTAGAGATTTTGTTATTGGTGTTCATTACATTACACAGATGTAACTAATGAAGTGGTCAGTTTGTGCTTTTAAAAAGATAAATGTATCATCTGTAGGTATTCAGCAAGTGGATAAGCATCGTCATAAAAGTCACCGGTAAAACGCAATTTGAAATGTGCCTCTTTAATGTCCTCTAAACGTGCGTTCACATTTTCTCTCATTCTGTCATTGTTTTCGTTACTGATTTGGCTTAAGTTTATAGCTAGCTAATGTGAAGCTAGGTTATCCTAACTTTAACTTGCTTACATAAACAGAAGTAAAGCCAAGTTATCCTAAATTTGGCTTGCTAACATAAACAGTAGTTAAGTTTGGTTGTCCTAATTTTGACTCATGACTGATAGACTTGCGGGTTGAACTGTATCAGGAAACTTATGGAGTTATTGTTTATTTCACAGTCTAGTTTTAAGCTTACCATTGAGGCAGACTGTTTCCATATCTGTTGTCAGGCAGATTAATCTTGCAAAGCTCCAGTCTGAAACAGCTGTGTTCAGTCTTACCCCTAAATTCCACCTGATGCATGTTTGGTCCATCTCCGCTCTGTTACGGCAACACAGCCAACAGGTTTCACTTTAATCAATGAGAGTGCTTCCCCCGGCCTCGCTGCAGTACATCTCTGCTCCGTCACAGCTTTGGCAGTCCAGACCCCTATACAGAGGATATGCAGCACTTCTGTTTTTTTATGAATGCTGGACCACTGTGCATCAATTTGAAACAGAGAAGATTGAGTGAAGCAGAAAGTTTTGCAGAAATTGAATTATCCATTTAAATTTCAGAATAAAATAATCGGTGTTGAAGCCAGACAAATGCCAAAGCATATTTCACTTTACTACATCGACAACATCATAATGGTGTGTCGCTGAGCCCAGAGTCAACAGGTCAGAGGTAAAGTTTATCTAAATAGTCCAATCACCCTCTTAGATTTCATTTAAAGGTTCTTACCTTCCCAAACACAGACTATGTGTGATTGCCCAGATGTGAAATATATCCAATGCAATGGAAATGTCAAACAACCTGGCCTGTCAGGTTTTAAACTCTGAAACAACCCAGCAGAATACAGGGGTGTTTTCAGCTGTAGCAACTTTACACAATATATGTCTTACACAAGCAGGATTCTATAAACAGCCTGTCAGTCCAGACAGTTTTATTTAGAAGCTAAATAATACAGAGAAATTCAATCACACTAAACTGACAGACTCATCTCCCTGCATGGCTGGCTAACCCCGGCCCCTTGCCATGACACCAGCAGTGATTTATCATAACACAACTGAATTCCTCCTCATTCTCACCTGTTGTTGTTCACCAAGTCTGTGGTCTGTCATATGTGTATAAATCAATACTTAAATTATTACTGACATTGTGATTCATATGTTTTACTGTATTAATGATAAATAAGGTTAACTCCCATTAGCTACAGAAGTACAAACAACTTAGAAAACAACTCCAGGAGTCACCATAATGTATTAGAATATTCATTTTGCTGCAAAATTTTAAAGATATTTCCTACAAGTTGCTGAACCGGGTCACCAACCTGTAAGCTTCTCTAAAAAGATCATAGACTAAATCTGTTTGCCCTCCTCCTCTCACATTCTCTACGTCTCCACAGGTTTCGTGCCGGCTTCAAGCGAGCATTTCGTTGGTGCCCATTCATCAAGGTGTCCAGCTACGATGAGCTGGAACTACGGTCCACACGGATGCACCCGACACGCCAGAGCAGCATGTATACACTGTCACGTATGGATACCACCGTGGTAGTGGTCTACGATCCTGCAGAGGGCGACAGCAGCGCTGGTGGGGGCCCTGGAAGGAACCCGTCCAGGAAGAGAAGCTACATTACGTCTCGCAGCGCAGAGATCACCGGGTGCAACGGTGGCCTTGCAAAAACACAAAACGGAGAAGCTCGAAGCTGTCAATCGGAAGAGTTCTCCTGAAGGACGGTCCTCGTGATTTTCACCCAAGCATGAAGGAAATGTGTTAACATGCATAATCCTCTGTACATACAAACAGTGCATGTCATGTGTGCTTAATTTAGACTTAGTGCTATCACATACAGGTGTACGTGCAGAGAGTGACCAAAAAGAAGCCGTCATGAATAAATAATCAAAGAGGATTAGCGACAGAGGCCCCTAAGACTGAGAATGAATGTTACAGCTGTTTTCATTCAAAAGTCACAGAGCTAAGTTTTTTTGTAATATCATGTAGACAATGAAATCGAATCTATTTTAATGATTAGTGATTTTCACTACTATTATACATTTGATATTGGTGAGGCCAAGATTTAATATCCTACTCTAGTATATTTGATGATTTCTGTTGAGTGATGCCTGAGTGGATTCAAATGTTTGCCGAGGAGTGTTAACATGCAGATCAGAAGGGCTGGCACTGTCAGGAGAATTGTTGTTTGCAAATTCTCAATAGATTTAATACTCCTCCAGGGCTCCTCCATCCAGCAACTCTTGTGTTTGTTTTGATCCTTAAAAAAAATTATAATCAACAGAGGAGGAAGGACAGTATGTTGTGGTTGTAAACTAAAGCTGGGGAGTTGTATTTGGTAAACAGAGCTCTGATTTAGATGGTTGCTTTGGGAAAGATTTACACGGTAGCTGTTATGTGACTTACACAAATAAAAATTATTCATCACATCAGTGTAAGAGCTAAAATGTAGTCAGAGATTAAAATGCTCAAATGTTCTTATGCATATTTTAAAATAGGCCAACAATAGTTGACATGTTTACATGCACAGTTAAGATAAGATACAGCTGTAGCCTGGTTAAGCTTAGGCCATTTACTTGGAATACTCTCTTTGCCCCCAGGGCTGTCCCCAGCCAAAGTGAGGCCTTAACCAGACTCTGGTATGAGGGCCCCCTACATTGCATGACCCCCACCCCTGTACAGACCAGTATACTCACTCAACATTACAACAATAATAAATATAAAGTCTTTGCAATTTGTAATTTTGCCCCAAGACGGTGAGATAAAAAAAGCAGTTCTGAGTTATAATTGAGTCATTAATGAGAATAACATACCCAATACTACCACAGACCTGTGTCTTTCAGCTAAAATGAAGCTCAGCGTGAGTTCATGCAGAACATGGTAGTCATACATCCAGCCGTGATCAGCTGATCCTTATTATCACCTGAATATGACGTACTTCTGACTAATCCCTACTTGCATTAATGCTGATGCACCACACTGCCCCTGGCAAAGCTTAACCACCTCCACCCCAGCATCCTCCTCTATAGCATAAAGCTTGTTGCACCCTCATATTCAGATGTATACTAGTATGGATTAGTATCTTTTGACCTAATTTTATTGTATTCAGTATGCATTGTCATAAATCTGTCCATATGGAGGTTTCTAGGTATGAGCTCTGAGGAAATTCAAAGCATGCAGCTTGACTAACCCAGGGAGCATCTTTTGAGCCAAGCCTTCTCCATCAACTGTTTATCCATTTTGCAATAAAATGGTTAAATATGTGATGAGAACTATTAAAAGTCACAAAAATGATTGTTGCTTTTAATGCTCATATTCCTTGTTGCAATAATTAGATTATATTCTTTATTTTCATCTGTTTCTTTTATTTAAATATTCATCACTGTAGGTTCATTAGTTGCATTATAACATTATTTATTTGCTATCTGTTTTATTGAGGTCTTTCCTAAAAATACAACTAACCTAAATGAACCAATCTTGCCCCCTCAGTGCCCCCCCCATACACACCCCTGCAGCAGTTCACAACAGTTCATCTATTTTGCTTCTTTCTCTCACTGTGTTTCTGCTTTAGTGTCATCATCAGTACCCTTTTTTATTAAATCTCCTTAAAATAAACATCATTATTATTTTTCATCTGTGACCTGATTCTTAAACAGCTGATTTGAACTTTGATGTTTATTAAGTCACTATCAAAACCAGCGTGGGACATTACAGTGGTTAATTTTCTAATGTGTGATGCCTATTTAAAGTTTTTTGTTTGGCCAATGCTTTTCAGACAAAAATCTTGATCATATTTATCATGCAAACCCTGGCTTTATTTGCAGGGAGGGAACGGACAAAAAAAAAAAAAAAAAAAAAAACCTCATGGCGAGGTCCCCCCAACATGCGAGGAGGTCCCACGCCAGGGGTGTCCAAACTATGGCCCAGGGTACAAATGTAACCACATTTCCATTTTTAATCGGCCTGCAGCAAATTCTAAAACATAAATATAAAAATGGCCCACATTACAATTTCCACATAGAATTTCTTACTGACAGACAAGATTTTTTTTGTGTTACCTTGGGAGCTAGTCTGGGAAGGTAACAAAAAAACGCAGAAAAAATATAGTCTGTGAAGACTGTATGAATTTATTTGGACAAGTATGTTTAAGTTTAAGCACTAGGCAGTGCTACCTTGCTAATTCTGTAAATAAACATTTTTACACACCAGTTCATTTATATAATTTTTTCTGGACTTAAACTGAGACAACACTGTAAATTCTCCTTCTGACCGGTGCTAATGGTAGCCTGGGTTCTTCTGAAATCTGACTGGCCTCCTTAAAATCCTTGACATGACTGGCTTTTTGCCATACACCAACCATTTATCCATATCCCAGAACAACTTAACCTCGCCCGCTGCTACTGCCTTGTTCTCCTCAAATAATTTTAATTGGTCCGAACTGTTTTCGCTTCAGCACAAACGTTTTAGATTAGAGCTTTGCAATATGGATTTGCCTGATGACAGTCTGGCAAATTAATATGCTTTGGAAGGTTAAAAGTCACCAGGAGGCCGCCATGTTAGTGTGATGCCATCTGCACCATCACTCTTCAGCCGATACTCTTTCTCTGCAATAGCTGCACATCGGGTCTTGATGTTATATTTATATTGAAGGTGAATAATTCTCCATGTTTACTTGCATATGAAGTGGGGAAGTGTTTTCAGGTGAGAGAGCATCATCTTTTTTTTTTGCGTGACTTTGGCACATCAACCTTAGTCCATGTGCCAAGCCCAAATATTTCAGAGATCAGTACCACTCAAGGCGGCAAAACTTCGTAATAACTTTTGAAAAGGTCCATGTCTGTAGTCAGTACTTTGGAATGACAGACTTTCCTGAGTGGTAGCTGAGTCATAGTAAACAGCTCTTAAAATGAGCCACCCCCTATTGAAATTGCCTTTTAGACGCTGGTGCATATCCTGGTTTAGTCCAGGACATTTTCCAGTATTTTAAATGGTCATTCAAAACCAATTTTGAATCTTTCTGACAAATACTGAGTTAACCGCACCTACTCAAGTAGTCAATGACTCACATTTTTTCACAGTTTTCCCCTGAATCATACTCTAGTCATACTACATCAGGGACACAAAACTCAAATACTGTAATTCTCACATGAAACTTAGAATTCAGGAAATGCATAATGTACCCATACTTTTTCATAGTGAGATGCTATTATGAGCCATAATTTAGAAGAATGATGGGTGGAAATCTCACATAAATGTTTTAGTCCAAGGAGTTAATGATTTGTATGTGAGAGAACTGAAGGATTTCTATGTTAAGAATATTGACAAGTTTAATTCATGCATGTCAGGGTTTGGTGCACGCTGGGCACAGCTACGAAATCTGATGAGAGTACACAGTATAACCAACCTAGGCATGTCTGAAAGATATTACTTGATTTTAACAAAAGGTTACCTTTTAAAATGTATTTCCTCTAATGTGCCAACAATGTTCCGTAAAGTTACACAGATTTTAGATCAACATAAAAGCTTTTGACTGACACTGAACACTGTGCACCTAAATTCAAAATCCTAGGTTAAATGTGATGTGAGCGCTGATTTTTTTTAAAAATTTTGTCCCACTGAGCCATTAAGCCACCCCCACCCCCAAAATTTAGATCAATAATGTTGTTTCTTCACTGTGAATTTACCAAACATGTTTCGTGGCTTTATTACCATTTTTCCCCCCTGGCAAAACTACTTCCTGTTTCATGGCGAACAAAAAAATCACTATGGCCACATCCATATATGTCATAAGGTCAATGTCTTGGGATGTACCTCGGCAAGTTTTAGCATGATTTCGTCAACCATATAGAAATTTTAATGTGAAATTCACAAGCAGTGACTTCCAGTTGCTAGAGGGGGCTGCTGTGCAATTTATCAAAATATTCAGAATTAATGTGTTCAGAGCAAATATGCAAATTTGAGGCCCTGCCATTGCCACGCCCTTTGATTTTTTTACAAGATTTTGATACATTTTCATCATTCAGGTTTCTTCTAGTTGTTTACAAAAATTCAGCTTAATAGGATGAACGCCCTTGGGCAAGTTTATCTTCAAATGACCCCCGGCCATGGCAAAAAAAAAAAAAAAAAAAAAAAAAAAGTACACTTTGATTCAAAACGATGACTTCCTGTAAGGAATGCACCATTCCTTACCATAGTCATGGTGAGGAATGGTGCTGAATTTTACTCTTGGTTCAGGGGCAGCTGGCTAGTCAAATCCCATCATGCAAGTTGAAAACCAATAGAATATATGCATGTGTCAAATTTCAAGACTCCTCGGATATGTTAAGGCCTCCAAATTAAAAAAAAAAAAAAAGACAAATGGAATATAATCCCAACAATCTTTTGAGGGTCCTCGCACCTTGGGCCCTAATTATCTGTTTTGTTTTTTCCCCTAATCAGCCTCTATACTTTATTGCAAAGCAGCATGTAACTGCTCCTTTTTCATCAAGGGTTCAGCTCTGATTGAGATTAGCAATTTAACACATTTCCATTTCCTTTTAACAACTGATTGTGGCTATAATCAGTTAATCAGTGTTATTTTAAAAAAAGGGAATGTGAGACCATCTCCCAGCAGAGATAATCTGAACACCCATCATGGTGATAATTATGTAAGCGTCACATGCATTTCATTGACGCGTGTCTGTGAACTTTATGTCATGGAGGGGATGCACTCTGCAAATTTTTTCCCCACTGCAGAACAATGTGAGGGGCTGCAGAGAGATGCCAATGGAAAATCTGTTGATTGAACTCTGTTCAGCTGAAAGTTTGTCACTAAAAGCACAGAGTTTGGCTTTCTGTTATGTAACTGTACAAAGTACTGTGCGTCCTGGTGACCAGTGACAAGCTGGAGGCTAAATCCAGTTACCATTTGTGGCAGGTCAATAAACAGGCTGCTGGAGAATAAAGGGGGGCAGTTGGTCACTGTCGGTCACTGTTGTTTTTTCCATTTTTTAACTCTATGAAGAAAAAAAAGTCAAGCAGTGACGTGCAGTTAGCTTGGTGTGTGTCAGATAACAAAAAGAAGCATTGTTGTTTTGTAGCTCCTGCCCACATTCTTGTGTACTTTAATCTAACTCTGTGTTTGTGTGCACATCAAATGTTACTAAGTGAAAAGCAGGGCTTTGCAACATGATGCTGTAATAAGTAGGATTATATGTACCATGGGGAAAGTGGTCCCTTCTGACTCTTTTTAGCAACACATAAACCTGATCATTATGATGCACTCATGACCGATATGTATCATTTCTTAACATAAGTGTCTGTGTTTTTATTCCCATGATAAAAGTAGCATTTTGTTATTACATATGTGTTCTCAGTATGGAAGAAGATTTAAGCTCTTATCTTCCATAGCAGATAAAACAAAAAATACAACTGTCTTTAAATATTCTCAAAACCACTCTGAATGTTCAGACTTCATGAAAGTATTTACCCAAGAATGTGGCAACAACGTGCATTTTTAAGCTGCTATGTATAATCATGTTATTTAAGGTGGTTAATTATATGTGCTGTGTTTTTTTAATGTTTCTCTGTTTGTTTTTTATGAATGTAAAGTACTATGTGTGCCTCTCTCTTTTGTCGAGTTGTGACCACCTTATTTGTTGTGTCTTATTAAGATATTTAAATTGACCTGAGACCTTGTGTTGAATTAATTGCCATGATTTTAGTAAGAATAGTGTCTCCTTTTTAAGCAGGAAGCTCTGCTAAGAAAAGAGACATAACTCAGGTTGAAGACAGTATTAGCGTTAACAAACATAAATGTGTTATTTGTGGAAAAGAAAACTATTTTGGTAATTTGAAATGAGAAATAAGAAGATTTTTTTGTTACAGAATTACATCACTAAACAGTGTTATATTTCTTACAATCAGACCTATAAAAGGTTTTTGCTCTGCAGTGATCAGTTCTGATGTTTTGTGTGATGTAGCTTTACTGCAATAGACTTTCTTACCATGAGTGCTCATGACATGCTTATGAAATGTAGTGATGATTTGAGAAAAAAAATGAGTGTTTTGTTTTATGTCAAAAACAATGAATTTTTTTGTAATAATCTGAAACACTGATCATCTCAATTAAAGTGTATTTATCAATGTTATGTGACAAGGCAGACATTGTATCATTTTGCTAGCAAACTGTGGGTTTTAATGTAAATTAACTCTTTCAAACACAAATTTCCTTTGGTCTGAAGCATTAACTGTTTGAATATAATGTATGTTTAATAAAAAGGACAGCTCTTCACTGTTTCCTTCTATTGAACTAAGATGAACCTAAAGTACCACTACTGCGGTGGCAGAGATTTTGTGATGTTGAGGTAATTTGGAGCTAAGATGTGGCCAGAGTGGATCTAGCTGGTTGGACCAGTTCAGTGACTGCTTTGCTAATTTGTTTAAGGGTGCACTCACTCGGCAATCTGTACTGTGCCTAGGCATGTTTGAGCCTCAAGTCCAGCCCGTTTGACCAGTGTGATTGCTCTATTCCAGATGTTCTCAAACAGCCTTCTATGTTCTCCTGTGTTGCCACTGTTCTTGTCCGATTTCCTGGGCCATAGGCCCCGGCTTGGAATTTTTTGCTCCTCAGACACTGTCACCTGTGCTCGGCTTGTGGATCCAGGGTATGCACTTCTTCTCTGCTCTCTGCCTTGGCTCTGTGTACCGCCTTGGGTCCATCCAAAAAGTCCAACAAACTACTTCCTAAATCCTTTCCTATCCACTTTTCCCTAACCCTGGAAAAAAACTTTACAGGTTTAAGGAAAAGTGGAAATTAGAGGACGTGAAAGGAGAACAGCGTTGACTAGGAAAACCAGCTGCACTGGATTTTACAAATGTGATGTGTTATTTGTGTAAAACTACAATTTAACGTTGAGGGACTACAAAATTCACATCTGTCACTTGGCGCATTCTCTATGTTGTGAAGTGCAGCAAATGAAACATGAAAGCCTTGGTGATAAATAAGAGCTCATTAAGATTTTTACAGCCTGATATACAGCCTGGTTTCTCTTAATCTGATCTCTCGTCAGAGTTAGAAGGACTAGATGAATGATATTGAGGACATTTATTAGATCCTTTCATTTTATTCTCTACCTATCCATTCTTTCTTTAATTCTCTTGTGTCTGTCAATTATACAAGTCTACCCTGCTTCTGTCTTTCTTTCTGCTCATTACATTTAAAGCACTATTAACTGCAAATTAAAAACAGTCAACGTTATAGTCATATTGACCGCTTGTTTTGATGAATGGTCCCATATCTGTTGCTCATCTTCTGATTATGCTACCTGTGTGCCTCAGGGGCAGTTGGATTTCACACGCACTCATAAAAACAATCAATAAAAACAATAAAAGAAACCATCAAAGCACTAACTATGCAATGAAATAATTCCATACAACAAAAAGGTAATAAAAAAATGCAACAGTCCTTAGAATTAAAGCAGCCAAAGACCTAGAGACAGCACCCTTGCAAAAGCCAAACTTTTTCATCTGAGAGCATTGTAAGTGTCGCGTCGAACAACAGCTGTGACGAGGGTGTCTGCATTAGTCGGGGTTCCACATTATTATGTAAATTGAATTTCAGTGTCATAAACATTCACTTTTTTGTTTTTCAATTCAACTCATGGATGGTTTTGTGTCTCAGGGCACTTTGGATCACTTAAATCAATCTTAGACACCTGTGATAATTAGTTTGCCAGGTGAGCCCAATTTAAGGAAAACTACTGAAGAAGGACGTTCAATATTATTAAGCAGGCCTAAGGTTTCAAGCAATCTGTGAAAGAAAAAGCTCTCTGCTGCCGAAAAGCATCAAATAACTTTAGTGTGTTGATTGTACTGTGAAGAAATTTGTATCAGATTAAGAGCACAGATGGGTTTGTGCAGATAAAGGCATAATGAGGAAGGTTTCTGATGGACAAATTCATCAGATTGAGAGAGCAGATGCTAAAATGTCATTACAAAGCAACAAACAGGTATTTGAAGCTGCTGGTGCCTCTGGAGTCACCAACCTCAAGGTGTAGGATCCTCCAGAGGCTTGCAGTTGTGCATAAACCTATTCAGCCCCACCTAACCAATGCTCACAAGCAGAAACGGTTGAAGTGGGCCCAGAAATACATGAAGACTCATTTTCAAACAGTCTTGTTTACTGATGAGTGCCGTGCAACCCTGGATGGTCCAGATGGATGGAGTGGTTTATGGTTGGTCGATGGCCACCATGTCCCAATAAGACTGCGACGTCAGCAAGGAGGGGGCGGAGTCATGTTTTGGGCCAGAACCATGGGGAGAGATCTGGTAGGCCCCTTTAGGGTCCCCAAAGGTGTGAAAATGACCTCAGCAAAATATATAGAGTTTCTGACTAACCACTTTCTTTTGTGTTACAAAGAGAACCATGCCTTCTGTAACAAAATTATCTTCATGCATGACAATGCACCATCTCATGCTGCAAAGAATACCTCTATGTCATTGGCTGCTATGGGCATAAAAGGAGAGAAACTCATGGTGTGGCCCCGTCCTCCCCTGACCTCAACCCTATTGAGAACCTTTGGAGCATCCTCAAGCTAAAGATCTATGAGGGTGGGAGGCAGTTCACATCAAAACAGCAGCTCTGGGAGGATATTCTGATATCCTGCAAAGAAATTCAAGCAGAAACTCCAAAAACTCACAAGTTCAATGGATGCAAGAATAGTGAAGGTGATATCAAAGAAGGGCTCCTATGTAAACATGGAACTTGGCCTGTTAAGATGTTTTTGATTGAAATAGCTGATTTCAGTAAATATGACCTCCTAATGCTGCAAATTCAATGAATGACCATTTTCAGTTCTTTACAGCCTATAAAATGTGTTGAAACTCTGTTGTGCTTCATGATTTGGAAATTTAAAAAAGTTATCATTTGGAGATCTGCTCAAATTTTAATTATGCTCTAATGGATGATGACTTGAAAATTATGCTGTCATATTGACTATTTAGGAAAATCACAGAAAAATATCATTTGCATTATAATTTGGAACACAGAGGTGTTAAGAACTGAACAACTTTGCATTGACTACTGACACAAGAAGTCCCACTCCTTCTTGATTTTGATTGTTCTTTGCAGGAGAGGTGACGTAAACAAGCATGCCAGTGTTCCTAAAGTTGAACTATTGTGAACTGACAGAGCTGTGAGAGCAGTCACAAAAGCATCATCAGAAACACTGCACTGCGTTGATTTTGTAATGAGAAGAGGGGGCTGCCAGTGCAAAATAGTTCCAGTCGACACAGTCACTTGAACTCTTAATGTTCGTTGTTGCTGTATAAAATTGTCAGTAAATCATTCTTAACTATAACATAAAGCACAGACACTGAACTTAAATGATCCCAGCACAAGAAACTTTCAGGTTCACACAGCTCAGTCGACATGACGCTGTGTAAAAATGTTATTTACTGGAAGGGCAACTCATAGGGCAAGTCCCCCACAGTTTTTATTTGTTGCCGTTATCGTCATCATAAATAATCTGTCAGAGCATTCGCCTGAGGTTTCACAGCTCCACTGAGAAAGTATGACTTTCTTATCCTGCCAGCCATCAGCCTGCAGCATCAGATGAGCAATGAAGCCTTGAAAGCACAAGTTTAGCAACTATGTCAGAACCAAAGACATCTTCAAAATCTCATTTCTCTGAAATTATAAGGTGGGAACATTTGATTCTGATTGGACATTGAGCTACAGGCCATATATGAGCAGGACCAAAGGATGATATCAGAATAACAGGAAGCAGTTTGATCTAAATTAATGAATGAAACGTTGCATTGGATTTACTGAATGAAGAGGCCTCTCATCCTCAGAGTAATATAGCAATACATCAAAGAGCATGTTACCAGGCAACAGCCAACTGACCATAACCTTAGATATTTCATTTTTCTTTCTTTTATGATTTCTTCAGAACTCCTCAACGATTGATTTAGTTAGGGTGAGGGATCAGCAGCAGGGTTGGCTCATACAAAAATCAAGTTTCACAGACCAGAACTCAAAAATAAAAATAATGATGTAAAAGTCAGCTGGAAGACGTGCGGCTGTTGTTCCTATTTCAGAGTCTACACACCTTTAATTCTCCTTTTAATCTGGATATCACACTGTGACAACAGAAAGGTGGCACGCATCTTGTGAAATGTGTGAGGTTGAAATTGTTGCAGACATTGAACATTACCAAGTGAGAAAATAAAACCAGATAACTTATGCCCAGGATAAATAATTCAAATATATTAAAAAAACAGCCAATATTTTATTCCCAAATGGTCTTTTATGCTCTAATTGTCTGCTTTTTAAGGCCTGGCAGGGGATTTTAATTTTTTTTTTAAACTCAAACTAATTGCAAAATATCTGAAGTGAATTACAATTAATCACCTTTTTTAATCACATGCTTGGATTCCTTTTTCATTCCTTTCAAAACACAACTTTTGGTCCACATTAGGGCTGTAACGATATCAGATTTTCACTCCATGATTATCGTAGGCAAAAAATGTCACGATAATGATATTATCACGATTTCAATTCAAAAAATTAAATAATAATGGGACAATTAATCAAATTTATTTTTAACTTTATGTTGTGTTCTCTCTTTGGGCGGATGAATTACACTCAAAATACCTGTCTAAGGAGGTACTGCAACTGTTGTGTCAGTGCAGAGGGTCAGTGTTTGTGTGTGAGAAGGAAGGAGGAGGGGTTGTTGGGGTGCTACAGGAGGGAGACGAAGCAGGGTGGAAGAAAACAGGGGCGGATGTAGAAAATAAACTGTGTTCAATGGCACCTGCTCATTTATACGATATTATCATATGCATATTTTTAACACGATATTGAAGTTTTATTTTTTAATACCACGATTATCGTCAATATCGGTACATCGTGACAGCCCTAGTCCACATTAACAACTGATAAGAAATGTTTATTTGTGTCTTGATTTTAATCTAATGATCATGAAAAAGCTTTGGTTCCAATGTTACTGCGCCACTTCAGATCAATGAGAAAGGATGTGATGGCGACATCAGCTTAGAGGTAAAGGTGTTCATTTCTGTGAGGCAGGTAAACGATGATTGCAATACTGACAACGACGATGATGGCCAAAAAGCACCATTTTGGTCTGATCAGAGCAAAGAACTTTTTTCCACTTGCCTCCTGGTGAACTCTTACTGAGATTTAATGAGTCTTCTTCAACAGTGTCTTTCTCTTTGTCACTCTCCCATAAAGCTTTGACTGGTAAAGAACCTGGGCAGCAGTTGTTGTATGCAGTCTCTCCCATCTCAGCTGTTGAAGCTTGTAACTTTGTCATGTCTTGGTGACCTCTCTCACTAATGTAGTCAGTTTGTGGACGGCCTCATGTAGGCAGATTTACACATGCGCCATATTCCCTCTATTTCTTGATGATGGATTTAACTGAACTGCGGGGGATGTTCAGTGCCTTGAAATTATTTTTTACCCATGCCCTGACTTCAGTAACCTTTTCTCTGAGTTGCTTGGAGTGTTCTTTTGTCTTCATGGTAAAATGGTAGCTAGGAATACTGATTAACCAATGCCTGGTCCTTCCAGACACAAGTGTCTTTATACTAAAAATTACTTGAGATTCATTCACTACACTCAAGTCATCCCCATTTCACTAATTGTGAGACTACTAGTACCAGATGACTGGGCCTATGTTGTATTAGCTCAGTCACTTCAAAGGGGGTGAATATTTGTGCAATCACTTGTTTTACATTACATGTTTTTATTTAATTGGCATTACTTTGTAGAAATCTGTTTTCACTTTGACTTTAAAGAGGTTTTTTTTTGTCTTTTTTGTCTTGTCAATACATTTTATAGGCACTGGTTGTTTGACTCTACATGTCAGCCCTGTGACTGATGGGCGATCAGTCCAGGGAGTACCCCGCCTCTCACCCAGCGACAGCTTGGATTGGCTCAAGCCCTGCGCAACCCCAAACAAGACAAGTGGTGTAATAATGGATGGATTGATCTTATAGGAAGCGTTATTGATATGTTGCGGGCTCTTCTGTTCACCTTATTTATCACAGTTGCACAGTGAGCTCTGCTTCATAAGGCTTTATTTATGCAGCAGCATGTCTCTGCTGCTTGTTGTTTTACAGCACAGTCTGCTGCTCTGTGACAATGCATGAATTTTCATGATGTCAAGAAGAATATTTATGATTCCAAACTGAATTCAGTCACAT